>NW_009227713.1:0-18576 GCF_000690835.1 Fulmarus glacialis | reverse complement strand
ATTAGGTCCATCTTATTTTCTGTAGTAAGTCACATGCAAATCACATGGCAATAGTGATTAGATAATGGCAAAATAGTGGATAGATCCTGAAAGTGAAATCTAGTTCTCATTTGACAAGTGCTTACAATGTCTTCCCTTCCTCCTTTTTAGGACAAAGTGGAAGTTGAAGTAGTACAGCTGACAGCTGTTAGAATTCGTGCACCAATTACACGAATGAAAACTGGTACACAGGTTAGTTGATTTGTGATTAGCTTTTATTGCCTTAAAATTTTGACCTGCAAGCTCTGACCATTCTGGTTAAGTCATCTGATAATAGCACTCTAGCTCTCAAAGTGGTCACCCGCTCTGAGGGGTACCACTGCTGCTGCAGGAATGAATGTGCTGTCAGTGGAGAAGCTCCAGAGCTGAACATATTAAAACAGAAATCAGGACAAGTTTACCTTGTACACCAGACTGGTTTTCAGAAATTCAGGCCCTGCTGAAGAAGCATCATTTAATATGGAGAAGGGTTCTCTCATCTTCATTCTATTTGCAGTGGAGACTTTCTTCCTTTGTATGTTAAAAATCTACAGATGTTGTTCAAATTATCTTTTAATAAGTCTATTTTTTAAGAGTCTGTATTTCCCCTATTAGTTACTCATTCCAAAATGGCTAGTGATTCTAGCTCATTGGTCCCAGGTGAATGAATTGCTTTGAAGATTAAAAATAAAAACTTGAAAATCCCTGTTTTGTGCTTATATGTTATGTTGTCTTAATTTGGAGAGCTGGAAGGGGAAGGTTGATGTCCAGAGCAGAGTTAGTCAGGGAGATCATCTAGCCAAAGATGTAGAAAACGTAAGAGTGTATGACTTAACTAAGATGAAGTGATTTGATGCTACAAATGGGACAAACAAATTATTGAACTCGTCTTTTCTGATGGAAAACTGGTCCTTTTTTTTTTTGTAAAGCATGTAGCAAATGAGAATAAATCAAAATTTACTTTTTACAAGTTGGTGGTATTACAACTGCGTAATACATCCTTGTAACATATACAGCAGCCAAACCATTTTCTTCATGAGAAATACCATCTCTTGATCAATGAATTTTAAGTTTAATTGTATGTGCCCTGTGCAGGCTTGGTTAGCATCCCAGAATTGCCTAAGAAAGTTGGTTTCTCTTTTTCTAGATGCCAGTTTATGTAATGGGCATCACCAGTAGTCAGACTCCTTTTTCATTTGGCAATGCAGTACCGGGGTTAACGTTCCACTGGTCTGTCACAAAGAGGGATACTCTGGATATCAAGACAAGACACAGTGAGGTAAATTGTGTGTGTGTATGTGTACTTGTATGTATGTGTATCTTGGGAAAGATAATGGGAGTTGAGAAAATACTGTTGCTTCCACTTACTCAAAATCAAAGAGCAATTGTCAGCGTTGCGTGTGGTCTTTCCTCTGTATCAGTGTCAATTCTTTCCATGAGTAAAACTTTAATCACTTTCTTCTGTCCAAGGCTTCTTTTCAGCTTCCTGCAAAATACAACTTTGCAATGGATGTTTATGGCAGAGTAAAGGGAAGAACAGGCCTGAAAGTTGTTGTGAAGGTCCTTGATCCTGCAGCCAACCAGTTTTACAACATGGCAAAAGAACTGTCCGATGAAATCCAAATTCAGGTATGATGATGTTCCTCACAGTTAACGTTTTAATATCTATTTCAGAGCTGAATTAGAGTCTGTATTTGGAGTCAGGAACTTGAAATGCAGAGGACTAGTTCCAGCTTTCGTTTATCTTTGAGCCCTTACTCTTGTTTGTATAATGTTCCACTGTTTGGAAACCTCCAAGTTCCCCAAGTGTTGGTAAGGTTTACACTGAACGGTCACACACTGGTGTGATGCCTGAATGAAATTCAGGAGTTAGTATTTGTTGTCGACCACCTGAAATTGAGGTGACTTGTGGCTTGTGGATAAGCAGTGTTAGAGTTGTAGAAGAACTTTGTGGCTGTAGTTCCTCTCTGTACAATAATACTTCTTGCTTATAGTGCTTATCATACATGTCTATGCAAGCATGTTAATTTGGATCAGAAATTTGCTTCTAAAATGAATCTCCTGGTTGTTCCTACTTACCATGCTTTGGGGAGCAGTTTCAAAGTATGCCAACTGGATTCCTTTAGATGGAACAAAGCTGGAAAACGTGTTTGAGGAGTGCACCTCGTGGGCATTCAGTTCATGGGCTCAGACTTGGGGTAGTCTAAAGTAGCTTGTGTGAATGTGGGGCCTCCAACACCATTTCACTTGCCAAATCTGCTTCTTTTTTCATACTGCTTCGTAGTATAGCTATAGCCATAGAAATGAATGCTCTTCAGAATAATTTGTAGAAGATCCTGCCTATCCCATTCTCAAATATTCATGCTGAGTTTCTGGGTTTTTACCATATATATTATACAAGGTAAAAAAAAGTGCGTTTTATTTGGGTTTTTTTATTTTGAAGGTGAAATAAATGGAAATGCATTACTTGCTGCACACAACAGTAGGCTAAAATGCCTTTTATTTCCCAGGTATTTGAAAAACTTTATCTAGTCACTCCAGAAGTAGAAGCAGAGCAGATCTTAATGTCGCCAAATTCCTTTATTAAACTTCAGACAAACAGGTTAGTGATCAGTTTTCATACTGTGATTTGTGTCAACAGTTTATCAAAACTGTAAAGCAATTCTGTTTGAAGTAAGCTGTTTCAATCTTTTAAAAAGAATACCACAGTACATCCATATAATACACAACTTATTGGGTGATTAATAGTATCTTTATCTGTACTCTTGGGCTCAGTCAAATCTTGTATTGGTTAGATTGTAGTTAGAAAATCCATTCAATATTTGGAACTTTCAGATCCTTGTTTTAAAAGATGCTGAGACAGTTAAAGCAGTAGCCTGCTTCCACTAGAGTTTTTTATGGGTGATCAAGGCTTTATGGAATATACTTCCCTGTATTTCTTACACAGGGGCTATGACTAGATTTTGAGATTAAAATGTGCTTTCCAAATGAGAAGTCCTTTTTACATAATCTATTTTCAAAGACTGACATTTCAGACTCATTTCAGTCTTGAAATTTGATTTTCCTAGCATAAGAATGTGCAGATATAGACAATAGGACATACGCTGAGGGCAAGGCTTTAGATGCATTTACTTTTTAAGGGGAGGGAACTGTTAGTTTTACTGGAGCTCCAGTGACCATGGTCATTCAGCATCTGCTTTTGAAACAGTTATACAGGAGCCCTGTCATTTGTAGTCACTTACTAATGTTTTGCTATCTCTTCTGAGCAGTTTTTCTGATTAATTAGTCATTAAGTTGCTAGATATCAGTTTGTACATTTCTTTGTGCCATTATCTTCACTATCCAATATTGGAGCCCCTATGTCTGAACTCTACCACCAAAACCAATTACACTATTGCCAAGAAAAGGGCAACTAAAATCCAGCTTTAATGCTTTTTTCCTAGGATAGAGTATTTCTATCTCAACGGAGGAGCTTGGGAGGAAAAAAAAAAAAGTCATTTACAGATCTTTCAGAAGGTGTGATAAATGATACTTAAAAGTAGCTAATGTCTCAGAATGCCCACTAATTACAGTTTATGTGTTTACTCACTTTATTAATATGCAAATACCATGGTGAGAGTTATTCCAAAAATTAACCTTGCCTACAAAACTATTTCCAGGAAACTGATGAGATCCACTTAATCAAGTCCCTGACTTTATCTCTAACACCAACATTGACCCTGGCAGATTAATCTCCCTCTAAATACTGTTTACAGAAAATGACAGCAGAAGCTGCATGTTGTAGCCTTAGCCATCATTATTTAGAATCAAGTTTACATCAGTGAGTGATGACACTGCAGGGCGGTGGATGGAAACTAGATTTCAATACATGCCTAAACCCAGATAAGACTTCTTCCAAGTGAGCTTGAATCAGAACTTAAACTTTTTTTCTTAGACTAGAACACAGGCTTTTCAGCTTTTATTGCAGACACGTGGAAAAAACACCAAATAGTAATCTTGTAAATTTGCAAAATATATTGGTGTAAATATGGTTTTATTCACTTAAGGGGGTCCCCTGTTTGTTTTTCTGTTTTGTTTGTTTTCTTAAGAGACCGAGTGGCTTCACTGAGTTACCGTGTCTTGGAAGGACCAGATAAAATTCCTGTTGTAAAAATCGATGAGAGAGGTTTCCTTAACTCTGGATCTTTGATAGGATCATCAACAATTGAAGTGATTTCACAAGAATCATTTGGGATCAACCAGACCATTGTAGCTTCTGTTAAGGTAGTATCATCTTTCTTTGCAGTTTTCTGTTAGAAGTATATCTTTTCTCCTGCAACAGGGATAGTTAACTGCACGTTTTGAACTTCACTTCTGAAAAATGTGAAATATAGGAATTAATAGTCAGTTCTGAGCTTTGAAAAAAAGGTTTAGTATACTAAACTAGATGGATAAACCTTAAATCCCAGCAAATTCTTAAATTTGGTACATTTCACAAAAAGGCCTTTGTGTGCATGTGCCTTAAACTTTTAAAAAAAAAAAAAGTTTGTCCTAAAAATCTCTTAGAAGGCTGAAGTTCAAATAAAAAAATGTTAATGTCATAAACATGCATTTTGCAGTGTGTGAAAAAGGTAAATATAATCTGGAGTAATTAATATAAATGCAGCATCTGTTGTGAGGTACCAAAGTGATACCTAGATTTTCAAGATATTAGAGATGTAACTGTACAGTGCCCAAAAATATCATTTTCTCTGCTGTTTCCCAGCAGTTCAGCTTTTACATATAATGAGAATCTCTGCATGAGAAGGCCTATCTTATCAGATGCAATAATTTAGCTGCTGTTGCCTGTATTTGGTGAGCTGGAAGGAGCATGTCCAAGGCTGCCCTATGTGCCTGAGCTACTCTGAAATGTGGATGCTTCAGGGAAGGACGGATCTGTAGCAAAACTCAGCAGTTTGTTTCCAGGCTAACAAAACATCTTTCTTTCTCAAAACTTCATCTGTTGATTGAATGCTGTTATGTGAAGTCTAATGTATCTTACTGGTTGGGCACTTAGGACGTAAGGGAACATACGTCCTTCATTTCTGTTCAAAAGTCCTTGTGCCAAGAACTTTCTACATCCAGCAACATGAGCCTTGAGATACCCACTGCTCCACTTCCTCTTATCCCTTTTTACTCTGTCAGCATCTTTCCTATGTCCCAGCTAAAGGAGAAAGATATGTAATTGAGTGCTGACTTTAAATTATTTGTAAGTTTTATTATTATAATCACTGTGAAGTGTCTTGATGGGTTTTTTTTAATTTGAATTTTATTTTTTACCATAACATTCAGCTTTGTCTGTACGACATCATGTAGGTCTGTCCTCCTGGGTGGAGAATGAAAAAAGAAATGGTGGCTTAGTTTCACTAACATCACTCCTGCTGCTAGGTGGTGGCAGTGAATTTCTACAGCTCTGTTATAGATGACCTTGTTTCTTCCCTTCACTGCTGGATCCGGCAAGTGAAAGACATCTAATGAGTTTGGGGTTGGCTCAAATGACATTTAGTCAGCATATAGTGGTACTGAAGTTAAATTCTCCCTTTGTGCATTCTTTCTGTACGCAGTTTGGATATCGCAGAACTGTGAAGTTAGTGCATTGTGATATTAAGCTTGAGAGCTCTTTGTAGTAGCAACCGTTTCAGTTCAGCATCTTGTACAACTGATTTGTTTTCCTGTACTTATTAGGACTACTTTTATGGAAATAATATTTTTAAACTCACAGTAACCCTGTGAGGTAGTGCAGTGCTGCTGCCTTCATTTTATGGCTGAAGAACCAAGAGAGAGTTTGAGTGGTTTTGCTGAAGGTCATGTAGAAAAACTTGTGACAGAGCAGGAGATGAGCTTGAATCCGTTGTGTCATTCTCTCCTTCAAGCTGTCCTTCCTTTCGTAAGTTCTTGTTTTGTCTTTTTACAACTGTGCACAATTAAGAACCAAACTGCTGCAGCAGCATCACTTAACACTTAGACCTTCAACTTTGCTCGAAAAAAGACTATCTTGTATAAGCCAAGGAGGACGGTGGAAGTTCGGAGTGGCAGTATGCTTAGCATGGAAGCAAGCTAAGTATTTGCCTGTACCAGCTGTACTCAATGGAATATTTTTTTTAAATAAAAAATACTTTAAAACTGAGATCATTTAACACTAAATAGCTGTTTTCATCAATATTAAATTTAGCAGTTGTTCCTTGTGGGACAGTTTCTGAGATTTTAAAGTAAAGCACGCTTGAAAAATCTGTCAGGGAAATGGCGTTTTTGTTAGCTTATAACCTCAGCTAGTGGGGCAGATAACTATATGCACTGATATTTTAACTGATTGTATCAGTCTGTGGAGTAGACAGTTGTATATACTGACATTCTAGCCACATTTTTTTTTTTCCCAGACTCACCAAAGATGCTATTTGCTTGAGGCTAAATTTGTCCTTTCCTTTCTAAGTTTTGATGTGTACATTTTCAGATTGCAGGGTTTTACATTTTAGCTGAGCCTCTTTGGTCAGAAAAAAGGGATTTTCCTACAAGATAAGCTTGAGGGCTTCTTTTAAAGTAGCTTTCTCTATATATTTGAGGGTTTTTCTTTCTCTATCCTTCCATTATTTATTTTCCAACAGCTGTAACAGAAAGAATAGATATAGTTCTTTTTTTGGGTAATTTTGTTAGTTAACCTAGATAAGTTAATCAAGAATAGTAATAGATTATTTAAAAAACAAAAAAAATGGTCATGAAGTCTTTGTCTTCAGACAGACTTCCTCCACTGGAGTGTTACTGCAAAAATGTGGGAGTGTGCACATAGGAATAATCTAGCAGACTTTTTTAAAGAATTTGGAGCAGAAGTCCCTAACTTCTGTCTTGGTGGAGGAGTGGCACTGAGGCAACAAAATGCAGCCTGCTGACCGGTTAGGGTTTGTCAGATGCCAGTTCTGACTGCTTTTGTCTGTTGCGCGTAACTTCTATCAACCCATGCCTCGGAGGACGGCCTGGCTGCAGCATCATCCAGCCAGCAGTAACAAGGCAATGTGCCGAGTGATGGGTCAGAAAAACCATCCCAGCACACAGCTCAAGAGTAAAGATTGTGGCTGCTGTTCCTTCCCACCTCTGGGAGCCCTGTCATCAGACCACTGTGGGCCTGTTTGAGGGGCAGCGGTTTGTAGGTCTATGATGTTAATTGACAAGGATCGCTAGGGAACAGCTTTGCAGCTATTGTTCATGTTTCCTCTGCTGGGCAAACCTTTGCTCAAAACAGAGCCAGGGCTGTTAGAAACTGCCTGTGTCATCTTGGCTTTCTCACCTGGTGCAAGGGAACTGGGGAAACAGTGACCATTTCATCCCCTTACTCTCACATACATTGCAAATTACTCCTGTTCTAGTAACTGGGGAATGAATTAAACTTTTTATTTCAAGAATTACTGGGAGAGAAGTCTAGGGGCAACTTGTTCTCTTGCATATCCAGTGAGTCTTAACAGTTTTAATTTATAGGATAATAATGTAGTTTCTGAAGTCTGTGATGTGAGTTTCTATATCATTATTGCTTGCTTCAATTCCCAGTGCTATTAGAGAAAAATACTAAGAAATATCTGATGGGAAGGTGTAAAGAAGACAGAAACCATTCTCAGTGGTGTTCAATGACAGGGCAAGAGGGAACGCATATGAATTGAAAGACATGAAATTCTGTCTGAACAGCAGCACTTTTTTACTGTGGTGACTGTTGAACACTGGCACAGGTTGCCCAGAGAGATTGTGGAGAGATGCTCATCCTAGGAGATGCTCAGGACTCGCCTGCACATGATCCTGGGCAACTGGCTCTAGCCCAGCTTGAGCAGGGGGAGCAGCACTAGGCAGTCTCCAGAGGCCCCTTTTAACCTCAGCTATTCTGTGATTCTGTGAAATATATGAACTGATAATAAAAGTGCCATGCCTCAGTACTGTCATATGGCTAAACATAAAGCAAGTGGTTCATAAAGGAAGCGTTGTATATTTGCATAATAAGAACCGGTTTAGGTTACTGTTTTTATAGAGGCACCCAAAAAAGCAATTTGATTTTGCTTTTCACTGCTGATGTTTTTACAGGTCTACCCCATCTCATACCTAAGAATCTCCATGAGTCCTATCCTGCACACGCAAAACAAAGAGGCATTATTGGCTCTCCCCCTGGGTGTAACACTGACATTTACAGTCCATTTTCACGATAACTCTGGAGATACTTTTCATTCGCATAATTCTGTGCTCAACTTTGCAACAAACAGGTAGGTAACTATCATGGGCATTAATTACAGAGAACAAAAAAGGCCAAATACACATAGCCCAGCCACAGCAAGGAACAAAGATTGTTCCAAAGATACCAAGTGAAGATATAGCTTGAACTGGGATTAGCAAAGAAAGGATTTTGTCTCTGCGGTCTTCAGAGGCACCGTAGCAGAAAGAAGAGTTCCAGTTAGCAATCGATATTCTCTAGCAAATGGAAAGTTGCCCAGATAAGCATGATCCCTAGCGGGGCCTGCTGGGGTACATTTCTGCTTTAAGTGGCTCTGAATCATCAGAGTATATACATCAGTGGCCTATATAAACAATTGATCTTATTAGCATTTTCCTCATCTTGCCTCTTTTCTCCTAGTGCTTTGTTAACACTGACTCACTTAAGTCTTATATAAGATGGTGAATGTTCTGGATCAGGGGCTGTCTCTTCAGATATGCTTGTACAGCCTTTGCACAGCACAGCCAGGCCTCAAAAGGCCTTTCGGTCTCTGCCTCAAAGAATAATAAATATTATAAAACCGCCTTCTTTGGTCATTAATAAACAGTCACTAATTCCATTACTATAACATGATAAAAAGGACAAAAAAAGGGGTTGAATGCATTATCTTTCTCCTACCTAAATGATCTGCAGAAATTTCTATAGCATACAGAGGTCCCTAAGATAACACTGCCCTAGCTTCCAAAATAGATGTGACAGAGCTGCTTCAGCATAGGGCTAATTATTAGCCCTAGAGAGAGAAGCACTGCTCATTAACCTCAGGTGCAGCACTGTGGTGACCCAGCTCTACTGCTGTCAAGACCTTCACTGTCTCTGCGTGGTGCTGCCAGGGTGGCAGTCTTTGTGCTGGGTGCACTTACAAGTGCTCAGTGTGTCAGTGCGTTTGGGAATGCTGAGTTTTGGTAAATATCAGAACTCGGAATCAAACGTGATTTAGCTTTGTAAAGATGCGGCTGGAAAGCTGCATATTGGTGTGTAAATTTCTTTGCTTCTTAACTCCCTGAGAAAAGGGAAAAGAGACAGATTACCTCATTCTAAAGTTCTACAATTCTTAAAATTAGGAAGTAGTTCTCATACATAATTATGACCTCAGTATTTCATCAGCATAACGATGTGAGAACTGAAATTTGCCTCAGTAGCACCTAAATAATTTTTATATTTTCCTTGTTTTGTTAGACTTCATTAGAAGATAACCATCGCTGAAAACAAGAAGTCAACCATGTAGAAAGAGTTCAATATCTGCTCTTTATTGTAGAGATAATGACATTAGCAAACTTGCCTTAACATAAAAACATTTCTTTTTATCTGTAGAGATGACTTTGTACAGATTGGGAAAGGAGCCACGAACAACACATTTGTAATCCGGACTGTCAATGTAGGTTTGACCTTGCTTAAAGTCTGGGATGCAGAACACAGTGGAATTGCAGACTACGTCCCACTTCCTGTGCAACATGCCATTTTTCCTGAACTCACAGATGTGGTGGTAGGTGATGTCCTCTGTTTGAGTACTTCACTGATAAACCAAGAAGGTAAGCGGCACTTCAGTCACTGTGTTTTTGCAGCTCTATAATTTGACATCAGTGTGACTGTTTCTCATTCTCAGGAAAACTAAATGCATAATTTATGATGTTTGTTCCGAATCAAATGTCACTGTTCTTGTTAATGATAAAAATAGGTTTGATCAACTCCTCTAATTTTAATTGTACCATGCAATATGTCGCTTGTATTGAATTCTTGAGTATCAGACTTCAGACATTTCCGTTCCGTTAGCTTGAAAGGCTTGTTTTTTATGGGAATT
Organism: Fulmarus glacialis; assembly: GCF_000690835.1. Classification (NCBI taxonomy): domain Eukaryota; kingdom Metazoa; phylum Chordata; class Aves; order Procellariiformes; family Procellariidae; genus Fulmarus; species Fulmarus glacialis. The sequence continues at coordinate 8,500 of NW_009227713.1, read as the reverse complement.
GTGCAGAGTCATTCACTGTATTTGATTCTTAGTATCAACGGGCTTTTGTCAGAGTAACTGCAAGTCAGTTTGGTGGTGGGCTGCCAGCCTTCCACCACGGGAGACCCTAGAATCTAGTTTCTCTGTGTGTACCCATGCTGCCCGTGCAGCGGGTACATACAGACAGACACCGATGTGATGACGAAATGCTTCAGTTAGCATAAATTTGTTGAACAGTGTCCAAATGGTGTGTCTTCTCAGGCCTGCCGGGCGTATGGAGCTCCTCATTAAGTAGTGTTCTTCAAGTCGACTCCAAGACTGGTGTAGCAGTGGCAAGGGATTCTGGTGTTGTCACTGTCTATTATGAGATTCCTGGATTACTTAAAACATACAGAGAGGTGAGGCACTGTTAAATCCTACCAGAACTGTTGAAGATTGTTTGCTTCAGGTGCTTTTTCACCAAAAATGTATTCTATGATTTTTTTTTTTTTGTTATAAATATTTAGAAAAAATCTTAAAGGAAAAAGTATTAGAAATGCAAATGGTTGGAAAGTATTTGGTATGTGTCCAAACACGTCATGATTTTTTTAATCATCTATGTTAAGGAGGATAATTTAGCGTAATAATTTCTATTTTTAGCCTATACTGTTCTTATATTGTACATTTTGATTTCTTTGCTTGGCTAAGTTGTTTCCAGATGCTAAACAGTTTTTGAGTATGGCTGCTTTTATGAATGAAGTTTCATTGCAGGATGAGATGCCAACAAGACCTTTCTAAAGTGTTGTACCATGTTACTATGCATCACTGATCAGAACTACTCAATTAAATTATTTTTTGTTTACCTACAGTGCAATCGTACTGTTGACACAATTCACTGTATCAGCTAACATAAGCACTAGATATTCTTTTTAAGTTAAATTTAAACATAGAGCTTTCTGCCTATTAACTTATGCGGGTTGGGTAGAAAGAAAAAAATGTTTTTACTAGCTTAAATTGCCTTGAAAGGCAGTTTCTAAAATTAGAGAAATGTAGGATTTCTTATAAAGAGAAACACAGCCTCTTGGAGTCTTCTCTTCTGTTACATGTACAAGGATGTGTGCGTTTCATAATCAGTCCGGTCTGGTTTCGCCTTAATTTTTATTTGTTGAAACAGTTTTTGGTAACAAGGTACTTCATCCTTTTTTCAGATATTGATTAATATGCCTCAGAGGACTACAGCAATGCATGTAAGTGGAGTGAAAACAAGCTTACCAGGAGTTGCAGCCTCAAAAGTGATAGTTTCAATTGGGGAAAGAAATAAAAATTTGAAAGGTATGATGAAAAAAAAAATCTTTATGCTAATTGTTTATTGCATGTTTGTATATTCATGATAGGTGGTTTTCATTTGGGTTTTGGGTTTTTTGTTTGTTTTTAAGGGTCTGTGAAGCTGGTATAGCAAGATCTCTATGAACCTCTAGTGTTTTTCCAGAATCCCAGGAGCTCTAGAAGAATCTTAGGTCCATATTACAGAATTTAGAGGGTGTTCTGGGGCACTTTTAAGATTTCACAATTAACAAAATCAGTAAATAATAGAAGAGTCATTTTTGATCATATCAAAAAACAGTTAATAGGCAATCAACTGGTGTTTGCTTATATGTTTCATTCCAATTGCCCTGTTGAAGTTACTGTTTTTTCTTACTGAGCATGTTAAAGTAACCATCGTTAAATCTTTTACAGAAATTGTCAGCAATTAGAATCAATACAAAGATTAAGCATCATACTGTGTCCTCTATTTAATAAGCTGTATTTTGTTTGATTATGGTTCCTTTTAGATTTTAGCTTAACACTTAGCACTTGTTCAAATAGTATTTTATTGTGCCTTGTGTAAATTATTACCCTACTAAAAAAATATCTTGCCAGATACCAAAATATAAATCGAGACTCCTAGGATCATATAAATTATTCAACAGACACATCTGAAAATCCTCTCTAGTTCATTCTTTCCTGTAAATAATCTATTCCTGTCAAAAAAACCCCACAACATACAAAGTTTTCATTTGCTGTCTCTTTGGGATTAGACCTGAGATAGGACAGCTGTCTATGATTTCCAGCTATTTTAAGATCATCATAACCTTGTGAAACTATTTCAGAAGGTGGCAGAATAACCTGATATTCCAAGCCATGGTTTTGCTTTTAATTAATTAAAAATTAATTAGTTAGAATTTTCTTTTCTAATTAATTAATTAGAGATTAGTTAATTTTTTTTCTTTCCCTTAGGGGAGTGCTTGCCTGCTCATATTGAAGCCATTGCTGAATTACAACCACAGTCCATTATCAACTGCCATCTAGATTTTAACAATGATGCGTTTGACTTCCCAGCACGTGATATTTTTATAGCAGAACCTGGATTTGATGCAGTTTCAGGTAAGAAGAGACAAGATGCCACGCTCCAGGCAGACACTTTGAAGTCTGCTGTGGTTTAGTTCAAATGCCCTTTGACCCAGCAGATTTCCTTCTGAAGCCTCTGAGTTTTCCTGTGTAGGATCTCAGGCTTCAGTGAGTTGTTAATCTGTACTCTCCCTGTTTAACTCTAGGGCTTTCTGCATGTGACAAAGACATTTATTTGTTTTCAGAGAAAGCCAGAAATCAGTGGCAGCCCATTTCATACGTTTTTCAGAGTTGTAGTCAGGAAGAATCTCAGAAGCATTATTTTATGGGGGGGAACAAATTTTGATATGTTTTTTGACCACAAATTTAGGTCCTAGTTTTGCAAATTACTACTCGTATATTTGTAGGTATGTAGACAGTCCAATGGTACCTTGAGTCAGAAGTGACGGTATTGCAGAATGTAGACATAATACACTGGGGTCACGTACTTTATAGAGCCAGCAGCTGCCATCTTTTACTCCAGCTGAACTGTACAAAAAATAGATTGCCTTGTGTATAACTTAATTTAGAAAAGAACATCAGGCCCTGTATTTGTTAAACTATGGAAGCAAAACACTTCCTTCTTCAGCTCCTACAAATGAGCATTCAGGTGACAAATATTCCAAAATGGGGTATCTCCGCAGCTGTACACATCCAGTGGCTCTTTTAGGTGTTTACTTGCCACACATCAGTGCCTTCACCGTATACTTAAATACAGTGGAAGTAAAGACTAGGGATAAGAGAAGCAATCATGAGTTTTAATGTCTGTATACTAAGGATCTTTAGATTTCACCAAATTATGTTCTGCAGAGTCAAATACTCTTTGTGTTTGATGTTGGCCTTTTAAAAGCCCTGCCACTGTAGTTACTGCAGTATAACTAACCTCAGTGAATAAAATGAGGGAAATAGCATAAATGTGAAAATCTGGTGAAAGTAATACATTTTGTGTTCTTTGTATTCTGCAATTTAAACATTTCTGGAATTTATCATGCTTTCAAACTTTCCTCCGCAACCTGAGTGCTGTAATTTCTTATGAAAGGTAGAATTCATATGTATCCCCAAAACAACATCAACTGGGACTTAAAAGGAGGGGAAATTACTAGGTACTGTGGAAAGGGAAATAAAATTGTGAAAGTCTACAACATGTGTTAGTGTATCATAACTATAAATGATTTTTAAAAGAACCGAAACACCATGGACTGTATGGAAATAATATTAATTATCTGTTAGATTAGTCCCTGTACCCATTGTGTAAAACACTATTATACCTTCCATAATAGTGGCTGCCCCTGTTTTTTTTAAGAAAGTAAGGGGAAAACATGTGCCTAGCAAGTTCTGCTTGTTATTTATGCTTTGTATCTTCCACAGTGTGGGAATTTTTTACTGTCTTTATTGCTAATAATAGACAAATAGGTCCCATAAGAGGCTAGAAACATGGTGAATATCTAACCTTTAAAAAAGTTTTTATAAATAATAAAAGCTGTCTCACAGAATTGATGATGGCGATGGTAACTGACTAAAATTTTAACATTACGTGAAGAGAATATGAAATAGGATGTTAAATTTTGTTTTCAGTAAAGCCTTTCTATCAATATTAGCATAAATGTTATATTCAAAGTGGAATTGAGTCTCACTGGCGTGTGAGACTCAATAAAATAAATGTGACTGGAAACTGCCATTTTAGTATTTTTATCATGATGGTTAGTTTGGGACAAGAAATATCTTGTGTTGTTTTAGTACTGGGATTGTGATGCTTGGACCAGCAGACATGCTGTCCCGATCACCTACGCACTCCTGATCTTGGTGTTTGTTGAATTTTACCACCTTTTTTAACGCTTCTCTGAAGATGTCACAGAAATCTCCCTCTGCAAGGAAAAAAAAACATAAAGAAGAGCAATTAACAGTCAAACTGTTTTTGTTTTTATAGGACATTACACCTGTTCCATCACAATGCACAGGCTTACTGACAAGCAGCTGAAGCATCTCAGCATGAGTAAAACTGCACTCAGAGTTACAGCTTCGATCCAAGGCAGCCACTTCTCTGGGGAGCAGATCAGCACTGAGGTGCCATTCAATCCTGGCTTTTATGCTGACCAAACGGAAATGCTTTTAAGTAACCATTACACAAGCTCTGATGTGAAAATATTTGGTGCCACTGAAATTCTTGATACCCTGGAGGTGAGTCTATTGCTGGAAAGTATCACAACACAGTTGAAAGCATTTTGAACTGTTCCATGCAACTTTCTAACCACAGGCACTCTGTGCCACCTTTACCACGTCAAGATTGGTCCTGAGATGATTTGGAAATACTCATCTTGGAATGTATTCCTCCTCAGTGTTCACTTTTGGTTTGGGGTAGTAGAAATGTGTCAGGCTCACCTGTGTGCTAGCTGGGATGTGTTAACCAGGTCACAGGTGGGGAAGCAGAAAATCTGTCTGATTCCTAGCAGCAGGGGTAGGTTCTTGCCCACTTACTTGTTTGGCTGCCCATGGTTCCCATAGCCCAGTAAGGGATGCTTTGACTTTTGCCTGTATGGGGTTAGCCCAGACCCCCAGAAACAGCAGTTAACAGGGCAACCTTAACAGTAAACAGGGGTGAAGTGCTGCAGGTGTAACTGTAAAGTTACAACCAAGTCTGACTTCCGCTGAGGGGTGAGTTGCTCTATGTTTTTGTGGAATAACATATTTCTGAGGTGTGGCCTGGAAGATGGTATGTGCTGTGTTTTCTCAGTCTATTTCAGGTTGTTTTTCTTCCTCGGCAGGTGAAATGTGGGTCGCCAACAGTGAAGGCATTTGAGAAAGAGAAATCCTACGGGCTGCCTAGTTACGTAGTCTACACTGTGAGTTTGTCTGATCCAAGAGTTTCAAGCCAGGGATCCTTATCAACCACTCTAACTGTCTCTAGTCCTATGACTGACCAGTCTATCACTATCCCAGTGACAGTGATTTACTTGACTGACAGAACCACTGCACCAGTGAGACGTAAGTTTATCTCTAAACTTCATATGCCAGAATAAACCTCTAACTCCCTTTAATGTTCATGAGGTTATAAAATTTTGGTGTGTTAAAATCTGAGCTGGCAGCTAATGTTGTTTTGACATGTAAGCTGCTCACTATGACCAGAAGACTTGAATACAGTTGCTTATTATGACTGAAGCTGAACATATTTTCCTTTTGGGTCAGCCCAAAATACTCTGTTGAAGTTGGCATAAATATCTCAGTGCTAAAGTGTCTGAAAGTAATTTTTTTTTTTGCTCTGCTTTTATTTACTCTCAAGCATGCCTTGTTATTTTGAAACAGATAAGCATTTTGGGGCTGAGAAAGTGAAGAACATGCTTAAGACATCGTATATCAATGTCTCAAGCTGTTATTGGCAAATTTTGAAGACTGCATTGGAAATAGTAACTAGAATTGAAGTTGTATTATCTAAGTTGATCACACTTATTTGCTATAAATAAAAACCTTCTTTTGGCTGTTTCAGTTTGAGTTAAGAACTATTGACTCTTAAAGCAGATTGGAGAAGATGCTCTTTTAACTCAATATTGTCTCCTCTTAATCGATTCTACAGATGGAGCCAGTCTATTCCAGCACTTTCTTGATTCTTATCAAGTGATGTTCTTCACGCTTTTTGCACTATTAGCAGGGACAGCTGTTATGATCATAGGTAAGAGAAGGAAAGACTGCAGAAGTATTTTTTTTCATAACTTCTTACAATGCATTAGCTCTAAGGAATAATTTCCATGTGAAATAATGTGTTGTTTTGTTGTTTTTGTTTTGGTTGGTTTGTTTGTTTTTTTGTTTTTTGTTGTGTTTTGTTTTATGTTTGGGGTTTGTTTTTTTTTTTTTACAATGTCTTGCAGCTTATCATGCAGTCTTCTCACCGAAAGAACAGCACAGTCGTCCAGCATTTACCCCAAGGACAACTCCTCAATGCAGCCATAACAGTAAGCAGCTGTTACCCAGTTATAAATGAATTAATTTATTAGTCTAGCTAGAATCATAGAATACCAGGTTGGAAGGGACCTCAAGGATCATCTGGTCCAACCTTTCTTGGCAAAAGCACGGTCTAGACAAGATGGCCCAGCACCCTGTCCAGCCGAATCTTAAAAGTGTCCAATGTTGATGAATCCACCTTTCCCTGGGGAGATTATTCCAATGGCTGATTGTTCTCATTTTGAAATATTTTGTGACTCCGTGTAAAAAGGGAGTCTCCATCTTCTTTGTAGCCACCCTTTAAATACTGGAATATGGTGATAAGGTCTCCCCTAAGCCGCCTTTTCTCAAGGCTGAACAAACCCAGTTCTCTCAGCCTTTCTTCATATGGCAGGCTTCCCAGTCCTTTGATCATCTTTGTGGCCCTTCTCTGGTCCTGTCCAGCCTGTCCACATCTTTTTTTGTATAGCAGGGACCAAAACTGAACACAGTATTCCAGGTGTGGCCTGACAAGTGCCGAGTGGGATAATGACTTCTTCATCTCTACTGGTGATGCCCTTGTTGATGCAACCCAGCATCCTGTTGGCTTTCTTTGCCACAGCAGCACACTGTTCACTTATATTGAGCTGCTTGTCTACCAGGACCCCCCGGGTCCCTTTCCACAGAGCAGCTCCCCCAGCCAGGTAGATCCCAGCCTGTGCTGCACTCCTGGATTATGTTTTCCCAGGAGCAAGACCTTACATTTGTCTTGGTTGAACTTCATAAGGTTCTTGTTAGCCCACTCTTCCAGCCTATCCAGGTCTTCCTGCAGGGTGGCTCTCCTGAAGTATCCACTTCCCCACTCAGTTTGGTGTCATTGACAAACTTCATCAGGATACACTTGATCCCATCATCCAGATCACTTATGAAGATATTAAAGTGTTGGGCCCAATATCAATCCCTGGGGGACCCCACTTTCAAACTTGCCAGTTTGAAAAGGAGCTATTTACCACCACCCTCTGGATGCGGCCTGTCAGCCAGTTCCCCACACCCACCCCACAGACCATTTGTCTAGACGGAGAAGCATCCGTTTCTCTAGGAGGAGGCTGTGGGAAACCATATCGAAAGCCTTGGAGAAATCCAGGTAGATAATATGCACCGCTCAGCCCACATGAACTGAGCAGGTTACTTTGTCATAGAAGGCGATCAGGTTTGTCAAGCATGATTTGCCCTTGGTGAATCCGTACTGGCTTTTCCCAATCACGTGCTTCATTTGACTTGTGATAGCCCCCAGGGAGGATTCATTCCATAACTTTCCCAGGGACTGAAATATGACTGATGGGCCTATAATTTCCTGGATCCTCTTTTAAGCCCTTCTTGTAGGTGGGGGTGACATTAGCCTTCTTCAAGTCTTCTGGGACGTCCCCCGATCTCCGCAACTTCTCAGAGGTTATGAAGAGAGGCCTCACAACAATGCCAGCCAGCTCTCTTAACACCCTCGGGTGGATAATGTCAGGGCCCGTCAATTTGTTGGGTCAAGCTCCTGTAATAGTTCAAACACCAACTCTTCCTTCACTGACAGTGGGTCTGTGTTTGCATCAACCTGGATTCTTGTTCCCAAGGCCAGGGGCCCAACAGTGCTGGTCAAGACAGGTGAAGAAAATGTTGAGAACCTCTGCCTGTTCAGTGTTGTTGGTGACTAATTCACCTCTCCTGTTTAACACCAGGCCAATGTTTTCCTTGTTTCTGCTTGTTGTTTACGTACCTGAAGAACCCTTTCTTGTAGTTTTTGACATCTCTGGCTGAGCTTTTCTAACTGTGTCTCTGCACGCCCTGGCAATGCCCTTGTAGTTCTCAACGGTATTCGTTCGTTTTTCCATCTCTGATCTGCTTCTCTTTTGGTTTTGAGCAGCCTCAGAAGCTCGCAGTTAAGCTAAGGGGGTCTCTTGCTCCTCCTGCTTCCCTTACTTTACAGGGGATGAACTGTTTTTGTGCTTCCAGGAGAGCGTTCTTGAAAAACTCCCAGCACTTGCTAGCTCCTTCATCCTCCATGGAAGCTTCCCACGGAATCCCTCACAACTGAGCTCTGAGCGAGCTGAAGTTTGCTCTTATGAAATGTAAAACCTTTGTCTTAGTACTAACCTTCAGTGTTCTCAGCAGTATCCCAAACTCCCCAATATTGTGATCACTGCAGCCAAGGCTA
>NW_009227712.1:0-8820 GCF_000690835.1 Fulmarus glacialis | reverse complement strand
CGTAGCCTCTGCGAGCTCCGGGGTCCGGGCGGGAGGCTGGGTCCGGGCAGCGGGGCCGCCTGGGCTCTGGGCCTGGGAGCGAGGTGAGATGGAAGGAGCCCGCAGGAGCTCGGTGCGGCTGCGGGTGAGCTGCTTTCGGCGTAGCGCTGCTCGCCCAGGTTTCTCCCTGCCGTACTGCAGATCGCAGGGTAGACAGGGCTTTTTCCCTGGCTTCAGTGCAAGCAGTGCTGAGCGCTCCTGAAATTCAAGGACCACCTTCTCCTTCGCAGCCTGTCCCCACATATCCCTGCGATTTAATTTGCTCGTTCTAACAGACTTATCAATGACCTGATTTTGTTGTGCTGATAGAAATGAGCAAATGTGTTTGGGCTAACAGTGTAGCAATGCTTTAAACTGCATCCACTGAATGTGCTTAACTGTGCATTTAATTTGAATTTAATAGAGCAGTTCATTTTAAAAATGCGAAACAAGTTCTGGGAAACCTACTTAGAGAATTAACAATCCAAACACAAGTGTAGACCCTGTTGCTCTAGTTTGATGCTAATGTTACTAATTATTGACTTTTTTCTTTGGTAAAATCATGTATATTTGGCTGCTTTTATTTGTTGTGTCAAATTGTCTCCTGGGGCTAGATTTTCCCACAGTTAAGGTGAGGTTTGGAAGTGGCATGTCCCGTGTTACACTAACCTAATCTTGCCCTACGTAGATCTGTGGCAAAATGTGGGATCCACCAAAAAAAATTTGGCATTCAGACTAGAATTCCAACCTCAGTTAATCCCTCAGATACCTCCAAACCTGGCTTCTCTCAGCCATGTCTCCAACCAGAACAACAAACACCGTTTCTTCCAAACCAACTACACCAAAACTGTGGAGCTGGAGTTCTTAGTAAGGTGCTAAATTGGAGTAAAAAGGGAGTACGCAGGATCAGGTATGGTGATGCCTGCACGTGGCTGCTGCATCTGTTGTAGGACCAGCGGAGATGCTTGCGGCACACGGGGCTTTGCCGGACCTTTGCTGGGTGTCCTGCTCCCCCGTCCCCTCTCCTCTCATCGCCCTGCTACTTCTCGGAGGTTTGTCTTGGCCTTCGCCATCTGTGCAGATTTCACCTTCGTTGAATATCCATTTGTTACTATGAATGTATTGAGTTAGGTGGACGTGCTGCTGTTAAATCCGAGTGGCTTTGATAGCTAAAATTATGACTACTCGTTGTGTAATTTTAAATTAAACTCTTGTTCAGGATGCTTAATTTAAAATGCGACCGTGTTATTTATGCAGCGGTATTTGCTGGAGTAGTGACCTCTAGAGAAAGCTGATGACAACTGTTATACAGTATCATTCATTGTATCGTGTTATTATTGGTGATCATTTTTCATGCTGCTTTGATTGAGTGCCCCCCTTTGTAAAATTTCAGGCCATGAGCAATAGGTTGATAATAAAGATTTGCACGGACAAACTCCCTCATGCGTTCCTTTTGCAGAGGATGAAAACAAATGTGGCAAGATTTCCATTTGAATTAATGCGTGAATGAGAGAGAAGTTAAACAAAGTTCCTCAGCACAGCCTGGTCCTGTAGCACTTCGAGGGTCTTACAGCTTCCTGAAACACAGCTGTGAAATGCAAACAGCCTCTGCTTTTCCTGGCCTTGCCTACTTTCTGAGGACTGGTTTCTCCCTCTGACAGTCTCACCTCGAGCAGGGAGAACGATACCACCCTGTGCTTGAGGAGGTTCAGCGGCGCACTCGCAAAAGGAGCTGTGGGAGCCTGACTTACAGCTTGGGAAGGTCAGCGTCTTGCTGGTATATTCAGAAGGGCAAATGTGCAGAGCGGGAGGATGGGCTGGGGGAAGAGTGCAGCAAATGTCTCAAAGCTGAGAAGAAGCCTTCTTCAATTCAGCCTCTTGCATTTTTAAATGATACAGATGCTTTTATGTGTTCCATATCGTACTGTGGTTGTTTTGCTGTCACAGCAGCATTACAAGTATTATTGCCTTTCTGCGGTAGTTTACTATGGACAGATACTCATCGACCGTCTCTTGCCAGGATCGTTATATTATCTGGAAAAGCCTCTGAAATTCTGAAATGCTCATGTAAGCCGTGACCTGAGCGCGTTCCTGCCCTGCGGGAGTGGCCATGAAGCGGGGGTGCTGTCGTCAGCCCAGCCACTGCGTTGCCACCCAGTTGGTGATGCCTCTGAAGCTGCTCAGATTATACTGGGGGCTCTTTGGGTGAAATAGGAAAAAGAGGAAGGAGTCATGAAGATGTATCATTATTTTTAGTCTCTGTGTGGCTGAAGCTGGGGGCTCTGGCCCTCTGTTTTTCCAGGGTGGTACCTTGGTTTTTGCTGTGATTCCTCCACCATTCCTCAAAGCAATCCTGTAGCTCTTTCAGACTGGGGCAGCACATACTTCTATAAACATATAGGTACATCTGCAAACACATCGGTGCAGCCACAGACAGAGGGAGTGTAGGAAAGAAATACAAAACATGACAGAAACAATCGTTATGCCAGGTTATAAATCAGTAGGTCTCTTGCTGCTGGGTTGTTGTCTGTAGTTGTGGTTCTGCTTCATCCCTCCGCCTTCCCAAACCAGGGAAGAAGAGAGGCTGCCTAAGGTAGGGTGGAATGTGCTGTGAATGCCACCTCCAGACCAAGTCATGGAAGAAATTATCTAGCAGACACCATGTAAGGGAAGAGAGACATGATCTCTGGCTGAGGACAGACACAAGCTGCGGTTTGCTGGAGGGTGGAAGAGGTAGCACCCTGTATTTGCTTGGTTATACTCTGGGTGACTGTTGGTGGCCATGGTGGGATCCAGGTACCAGGCTGGATGTATCTTTGGCGTGACTCGAGGTGTCTGGTCTTTTGTTATGGGCAACTTTTTTTTCTGAAGTGGGTTTCCTTGCCAGTGCAGCAACTGAAATCGTGTCACTGAGAACTTACAGTTGCTCTTCCAGGAAAGCAAAAGCAAAGTTGTTCTTCAAAGCCAAGAGCACTACTGCTCTGCAGAATGGCTGCAAGGAGGTTTCTCGGCTTGTTCCTGCGATCCTGAGGCTGGGGAAGAAAACATTGATCCCAAATTTCCATTTCCACAGGGCAGAACGTGACACAACTTGGAATATATGGGCTTGTAATTTCTTCAGGGTTATTTCTCCTTCCTTTTTCTCTCATGAGATCAAAGTGAAACCTTTTATTAAATAAGGTAAAAGAAGTGACAGTTGCAGACTTTCAGCTAATTGGTTTTATCTCCTGTACTGCAAGATGCTAATCTTAGTGGTTAGGCATTTGCACCAGGCATTGTTACTGCTTTGAGGGAATGATTTTTGTGCTTGTCATAAAAACTTTAGAGCGGTACGAAATAGAGAAGGAAAAGCATTATTAGGTCTTCTGGCACAGTCCTCCACGGTGCAAAATTGTTCCCTGTGGTATTCTCCAATACTTTGTCCTAGCTACTCTTAAATTACCTAGGTTATAGAGATGAATTATGTCTAGACTTCTGAGTCTCAGCTAGGGAATGAAGTGAGCTGAATGTTTTGGACCCAGAACATTGGTATTTCAGAAGTCAGAAATCAGCCTCAAAGCAAGAAGCAAAACCACCCAAATGACATCAGATAACCCAGCACTTTCTGGGTTAGTTGTGACGAGGAATGCGGCCCCTTTTAAAGGGCCAAAACACTGCCGGTTTGGCTGTTCCACCAAGGTCTTTGGACTCCCGTGAGAAGGCGGAGCCTCCCAATGCAAGTCTGCAACTCTACAACAAAGAGAATTTTAACTGTGCCGAAATTAGCACCACTTAGTTTATTTAGTCACGATTGCCACTGACGTTTTATGTGCCTGGCACTACGGAATCTTGCCTTCAGTAATTTGACGCGGACAAGCCAACATGTTGGACAGTTGCTAGTTTTCACTTAGGCATTTTATTGACTCGCTATCTTTCAGACGCCGTGACAGATAAGCAAGCGCGTTATTCGGAGGAGCAGTTTTGACTAGCTCAGTGGATCAGAAGATTGACAGAGGGATGATTTTGCAGTCTTGGTGGAAGTCTGCCTCTCCCGCGTTTTGTTTGTTTTAAGATGACAGCGAGAAATGCAGAAGTTGCAGAATGAGCAACCGCTCACCAAAATAGATCAATTCCTGTATCTGTGGAGGGTCTCGGAGACGGGGTTGAGCTGGTGCCTGGTTTACGTACCAGCTTTTGCCAGCAGAGCAGAGCCTCCACGGCAGGTGCCGAGGTGCCGGCCCGGCAGCCCCAGCCTGCTGGGAAAGGCAGCGCTCGCAGCTCCCTCAGCGTAAATCGCAGCAGCAGCGGCTGGTGCAGGGGAGGAGGACGGGTTAACTGCTTGCTTTTCCCCTAACGGAGTTGGAAGTGATGATTAAGTTGTTATTTCTGGGGCGAAAGAAAGCCAAACACAATGCTGCTCACATGTACGAGTCTCCTAAGCAGAGGGTCTTTGATTGGGAATTATTTTGAGGAGGGGTGAAAACGGGGACAGGAGCTGGGTTAGGTGGAGGGAGGCGATGGTGTACAAAAACCTGAGTGCACGTGTGGGCTGGGAAGCAGTGTTCGGGAAGACGTTTTGGGCTGGCGAGGCCAAAGGAGGTGCAAGGGGGGAGTTTTGTTGTTTGATTCCTCCCATTCAGGAGAGCAGAAATTTGTGCCTTCATGTAAAAGAGCAGAATTATACCCAGGCGAGTTTCTCCTCAGAGCTGCAGTAATCTCCAAGACTATGACCTTTGCTGGGTGGTTGCGTCAAAAGAGACATCTGGCCTGGGCACAGAGGTTTCGTTTTGCTCTAAAAGGAGTGCCCCACAAAGCCAGCGGCAGTTTTGCATAGGCAAGAGAGAGCTCTGGTGTTTGGCCCGTTATCGTTAATAAATACAGAAATATAGATTGGGACTAAGCTTTTCACTCATTTTGAATATGAATCAGAGACTATCCTTGCCCCGTATTCTGGCCATCCAAAAGCTGCCAGTGATATAGCTGAATTATCTGATGCAGATCTTAGTTTCTTAGACATATGCAGCACAAGAAAGAGAAGGGCACGGGGCTGCTGTCCTTTGATCTACTGGCTTAAGCTACTTGTCATTCTGTGTATAACTCACCCATAATCATTGACTTTTTTAATGGGAAAAAGTAAACACAATGGACTGGTTCCCTGTCCTTATACTGGCGTCCCCGTCCATCTTCATGCCATCTTTCATTAATTCCTGTGGCCAGGGAGGCTGAAAGCAGATGTGCTTATTGACTCGTACTGTTAATCATTGCCGTGCTTGAATGGTTTCTGGCAGGATGCTGCGTGACTTTCACACGTTGCAGTTTTGCAGGTTGCTTTTGTGTCCGTGGCCAAGCTCCTGGCTGTGTGCCCCTCTGCTGTCAGGATGAAGCCTAGGAACAGGAAAGCCGAACCCAGCAGCAAAAAAAAAAAACCGGAGAGAAGAAAAATAAAAAGTGATAAAACCGCAGAGAAGGTTTTTAAATCTGGCTGTTAGTTTCTCAGTTCATGAATGATTTCTATCACCATAATAAATGGCATGCTATTGCTAACTCTTTCAGACTGGTGTCTAAAAAAATCAATTATTCACAGAAATTCTTGCTGACAGTTGCGAATGCTGGGTCACAGCTCTGTGGTGCGCATGTAGGAGCTTAACACAGCAAACCAAGTACAAGAACAGCTTCAGTTTGCTATCGGGAAGGAAAAAGGACTTGCAGAAGCCAAAACAGGCCAGCCAGGGGGAGCAAATGCAGACAAGGTCTCTAGCAATCAGGTTGGTTTTGCTTAACAGGATGGTTAGAAATTCCCCTAGAAAACTAGCAAACCTATATTCAATAGTCTGTTTTAAAACAAGAAAGTAGTTTCAAAGAGAAAAGGTTGAAAAGTTCCTATGTTTTGGGGCTTTTTGGCCAAAAATGAGCGTGTAACCATCGAGTAGCAAGCATTTCTGGTCCACCTAAAATTTCATGTTGGGGGTGAATTTTCTAATGCCTGAAGTGGTTTTTGGCCAGCTCTGGACCTTTCCCACTCGAGCATGTTTCAGTCAAGGCAGCATCGGTGCAGTGCTCGCCTCGTGTCCGCCCCACCGGCAGGGATTTCTGCCGTCCATGGGGGTTGTGTCCAGTCTGGCAAACGTCACGCAGAAGCAAGAGGCCACCGGCTGCATCACTGGGGGACATCTGCTCTTATCGGCGACGTTCATTACCCCGAGCGTGTTTGCACACCTCTGTACCCAAACCAGACCAGGCAGTTGTTGCAGGCAGATAACCCGGAGCCGTCGCTGCTGTGCAGGGGCCAAACGCACAGCCGGGCTGAGCTCCGTTCCCGCGTAGTGCCGTAGTGCCCAGGCGAGTGGTGAGGAGTGGGAGCACGTCAGGGTGCGGGCGACAGGCGCGCAGGGATGCTGCCCTCCTTCCAGGGGACATTGCGGGAGGGCTCCCCAAAGGGCGGCCGGGCGGGCAGCAGCCTCTGCCCCGTCGAATTGTCCGGCAGGACATCCTTCGTCCCTCATCCATCTGTGGCTCCTAGCAGACACGTGCTTTCCTTGTGAAAATAGGTTTCTTCTGGCTTCTTCAGTGGATAGCTTTTCAATGAAGCACTGAATTTCTACCCTATCTATTGCAAATCAAATATACTGTTGAAAACCATGTGAAAAGCAGGAGATGTCTGATGTTGCCAGGACATCGTATTCAGACTCATTTTTCCATCAGGTGTGTTCAGATAATCATTTTCTCTCCTGTACCCTTTAATTCCCGAGATTCTTAGCTTAGCTCTGCCCAGCTCTCCTGCTTGTCCGTGCAATCCACTGGGGGGTCACCAGAAGCACCGGTGATTTATATATTGAATCTGTAGATCCAGAGCTTAATGGACAACATTGCTGCTGGTTTCTCTTTATTTTAGTTTTCCTCATCTGCAAGAAGCAGTAAAATCTGAATCTTGCTCAGTTTGCCGAAGATCTATTGAAATGTTTAATTTTGGTGACAAAACTTCAATAATTATTAAGGGAAGCCAGAAAATACTGGATTTATAACCAGCGAGCTTTCAGGTTAGATATAAAATTGATCCACTTAGGCATTAAAAAAAATTTGTCTGCTCTACAGAGAAAAAGCCGAAGGGTTTTGCAGGGATCCTTAGAGGTGCTAAACCATTTTGTAGGTGAAAAGCCACAAAGCTGAAGCTTTTCTGACAGCGAGCCCTTTTCTTGGGCCCACTGATAGGATGAGTGCTGATAAGGCATTCGTATTAGAACTGGCGGGACAAGGTGGTTTCGACATTTTTCTGCTTTCTGCATTTTAAAGGGAACAAAAGCAAAAGAGCGGATTCTGTCAGAGCATCCCCTTTCAGACAAAAGGGTCAGGTTTTCCGATTCAAGTTCCTAGAAGTGAGTGCCCGCAGCCTTCTCCAGACCCCAGCAATGCCCATCATCACGTCTGTGTGACGAGGGCTGCTGGGATAGTTTTGCTCTCATGAGCGGTTGTCGGTTCTCTCTCTTGTCAGGCCCCTGGTACCAGCCTGGAGAAGGGCTGGCCAGAGACAGACCGCTAGTAAAACTTGTCTGTTTTCCTCCTGATACCTGATCCCTGTTAGCAAGGTGCTAAATATTGAGTTGGATGCTGAAATTTGGATTTCCCAAAATCATTGGCCTTCTGTAGCATACTCGTTTAACTTTTATTTCATTTGTGGTGATTGTTTTCTTGCAGTTATTGTGATGATGAAAAATGCTTTGAGCATTGGTCCAAGATAATCTCTTATCTTGACTATGGACAAGGGAGAATTTTAACATTTCTGGTCTTCATAGTTTCCACTGGAAAAAATACAGGGTCTGGTTAATGGAGCCCACATATCGCTTTGCACTGTCTGCAGAAATGTTACAGTCAGCTGCACAGGTTTAACGAATGAGAGGTTATTCATGAGCACTGGGGAAAAATAATGATGAAAGTTGAAAATAAAAACCTACAGTCTTCACCGGCCTGATGTTTCATGAAGGACACTTCCACCAGCAAGGATGTGCCTCTCAAAACCTGGCGGCAGAGGGGAGGTGTGGGGATGATCCCAGTCTTTGTTATTCCCTGGAGAGGAGGAGAATGATACAGAAACAGATTCCTGGCCTGCAGATTTCAAATTCAGAGTTGAGCTGAGGGATTCATTTGTCTTGCTTTATGTTTCTCGCATCCCTGATTCTGTTCGGCTTTCCCTAAAGATGGGGTGACGGATCCTGGGATAACACTCGCATCTTGCTTTGGATTTGAACCTCTCGGAGACTGCGGATGTAGAGATGCACGGGGGAGGCTGAGGACCATCTGTAGAAGACTGTGGTATTGTGTAACCAGTTACTTCTGTCCTCCTTCTTGTAAATACGCTTATTATGCAAGAAGCAGTGCTAACAGACTCCGGAGGCAAGCACCGCAAGGACTGGACCCCTCGCTGCCTGGTGGGGACGGCGTCCTGGGACTCAGCTCTCTGGAGCGGGGGATTTTGGTTGCATCCTGGTGAGATCTCTGGCCCAGCGGGTCTGTCCGCCCCAGGACGTGATACATTCAGGGTCTCAGCTGAGGTGCGGGTGAAAAGCTCATTTCAAGTTATTCCTCATAATTTTAATCTCTGATCTTTGTTTTAGAAACTAGGCCACAAACTCTGCATTGTGCAAATATGTAATTTATTTATTATCTGCTTTAGAATGATGAAGAGGGGAGACCTTATTGCAGCCTTCCAGTACTTAAAGGGGGCTTGTAAGAAAAGTCTACACCCATTAGGGTGTAGACTTTTTAGCAGACCTGTTGCGACAGGACAAGGGGGAATAGGTTTAAACTAAGAGAGGGTAGATTCAGGTT
>NW_009227711.1:5732-20202 GCF_000690835.1 Fulmarus glacialis | reverse complement strand
CGGCAGCCCCGCAGCACGGCAGGGTGTCCCCACCCTGGCAAGGAGACACCTGGCGAGAACGAAAAAATGTAAATGAGGCAAAATTTTGACAGCCGGGTCCTGCTCCCGCAACGCTGCCTGGCATATAAATAGTTATATCCACTTGAAGGGATCCCTCCAACTGCAGAACTATTTTCTATGGCAAATTGGCATTTCTGATAATTTTTTTCTATCGCTAGAGCCTGCAAACCTGGCACTTCTGATGATTGCTAGCGCCCCCGAAATCCCACCCGAAGTGCTGGCCCCCCCGGTCATTCTGCTGGTCTCGACAGGCCTGAAGATGCCTGTCTCCCCCGCCCCCTGTGAGCCACCTGCCTGCGAGCAGGAGATGGGGGCTAGAAAGTACCAAACCTCAGGTGCTTCTGTGTACAACAGATGAAGCTTTCTGGTCCGAGATAAACTCCTAAATTAAAATGATTGGAAGGCCACAAGAAAAAAAATCAGGCACCTGTGCCTTTCCACTCCGCTCTTTTAAAGGGTGCAACAATTTTTCTCTGGTTTGGAAAAACGTAATTTTAAGAGCTCTGCCTTAGGGAGGGAGAGCAGGCCCCTTTTTTTTTTGCACTCAGATGTTTTACTCTCATATATCCCGACAAAGTACTTGTTTCTGTAAGTACGTAATAGCAGGTACGAATCAGACATACACAGTCACTATTCTGGTACGCCCTCCCGCATATACCTTGTTCAGCCAAAATGACCATTTTTTTGTTAGGTTTAAATACATTCCTATTCAACTCACCCCTAATCATGCAATCAGATTGTACTGTAACTACGAATAAAATCCAGTGCTTATGAAAGGACATTCAAAGGTTGCTGCCTGGACAGATAACATCCCTTTAACATGAACTTAATGATGTTCGTATTAACTAAAACCAGACACCTAATTGCAGCCAAACCGAAGAAAGCTGGGCGATGTAATAGCTGATTGCCAGCTGTTGGAACTAGTTCTTAACTGCATTTTCTGTTTGTCCATCCACCTTCTTTTTAATTTCTGTTGCATAACTCAGTAATGCAATGTTGTTTTCCTCACCACTTCCGAATCCAGAATCCCATTAGCCCGCCATGTTCATCCACTTCGCACTCCTTGGACACAAAGCTTTAACAATTGAACTGTATTCAGTGCATTTTAATATAAACTAAAAACACAATGCAAATGCAATACTTTTTAAAACATGGTATTTCAAAGTGTGTTATTATTATTGTATAGGGCTAAGTACTATCTCAGTATATTTTGTGTCATTTCTGTATTCTGTGGGCTTTTCTTCACCTTAGTACCTTTGCACTAAGTTTTGTCACTGTAACCGTTTGTAGAACTGCCATTGTTACAGTTTGCACTTATCCAAATGGGGTTTTTGGTTGGTTTTGTTGGGGTTTTTTGTTTTGATTTGTTTTTTTTTTTTTTGTTTGTATATAATGAAGGAAAAACTGGAAATAATGTCAAGGTACCTCAGCTATTTAACAGCTCTAGAAAACTGCTGTAAAATTGTTCTGGACTATTGTAATTGTTTCAATAACTGACATTTTAAAAAAAAACAAACTACCAACCTCTGTGTGAGAAAACTTGCCTGCATTGAAATGCTGTTCTATGCTGGTTGTACTCAAGTGTTATTTTTTTAATAGTGAGAAGATTTTTTTCTTTTTTTTTTTGCCTTTTTTTTTTTTTCTCCCTTTTCTTTTCTTCGTTTTTGTTCCTACATTTTAGGCTGTCTTCAGAAGTTACTGGCCTGGGGGCTCTGTAATGTATCTCATCATGCCCTAGTGCATTAGCCACCAGACAGGACTTTTCCAAAGCCCCATGAGACAATGCTTTCTATGGACTAATCTACAGAGGAGTTTCTGCCATTTCTAACTTTCTTATTATTCTGAGACATCAAAAGAAAATACTTCTTTTACTCTTTAAGCAACTGTGCTTCCTAACTCTTGTGTTGCTTTCATTACTGTTCCCGTTTTAACACTGTTGTGGCTCATAACATAAAGCAAAGAAAAGTTATTTTTGGGGGTTAATTTTCATTGATGTTCATGCTTTGGCTAAGCTGTATAAAAGCATGGGCCGTTAGTGTTCTAAACCACTGTATTCAGCTACAGACTTGACAGTAAATTAAATGAGACGTTTTTATAAATAAATTTTTTTCCTGATTTAAAAAAAGACGTGGTAGCTTTGTGCATACAACTGTTGTGTTGTTTAAACTTTGTTCTTTGTAACCAAGTTGCTAATTTGTCATTTGAGAAACACTATTTTATGGATTGTCAAACTAAAATCATAGACAAATTGCTTGTTTTCATTAATGATTAAAGGTTTCATATCATCACACTTAAGGTCCCAGTGCTCATTGGGAAAAAGTGTAACAAGTGTGCAATCCTGGCAACGTTAGAAGTACATTAGCCTATTGTCAGGGACGATGAGTCTTCTCATGATTAGATGGAGCCAGATTGTGTAATTAGTAGAGTAAGCAGTATTCCTGCAAAACGTCATTTGGTTTTTAACAAAGTTGCTCTTGGAGAACTTCTCACGCTGTATAGAAAAGACAGAATTTGGCTTCTTGCTACAAGAAGCCACTGGTTTGTATCTCTCGTGTTTTCCCATACTGATTTTAAGATCAGATACTGGGAAAAGAAAAACAAGAACAAAAGAACAAACTTGGATACTGAGTACAATATTGCTAAGACCCTTCATATTTTCCCATTCTCAGCAGCGCTGTTCAGTGACGAGGCTCCTAGACAGCACCTTTTACCCGGCCAGGAAAGTAGGCCAGCAGCTGGGAGGAGCATTACAATTTGCATTAAAAAGGGAGAATGGAGAGCTGGCCCAGGGAAGTGTCTCATCCTGCCCTGACGCACTGCTTGAGCCATTCAGCTCCTCCTTTGGATCTGCTGAAGCACTGCAGTCACAGCCTCAAGCTCCCTCTTCACAGGAAAGTGAAAGAAAGGGGCTGGCTCTGAGTTGTTGCTGCATGCAGCACTTCTGGCTGCGCTCTGGCCACCTCTCCTCTTAGGGCATTGGCAATACTTTCACGTTTAATGCTTTATCCTCATGAGAAAGCAGAGGTTTTGGCAGTGCAAGTGAATAGCATCCTTAATGACGTGAGACTAATTCTACAACCTCCGTCCCTACTCTACCAAGGTCTATACTTGTCTCCTGGTACTCAGCTTGGGGTCCCGGTTCCCCTCGCTGCCCCGGCTGAGTACTTGCGGGGCGTACCGCTATTATTTTCCATGGACTCCAGGGTACAGAGACCTGCTATGTAACTTGGCCGTGAGTCTGAGCCTGGAACTACGATACAACCAAGACATGCATACAGACCTGGAAACCTGTAGAAGTCAACAGCTTTTTCAATACAGATGCAGCCACAGAGCATCTCTTGGCAATAAAGGCTGCCGAGGAAGATTACAGAATGCCTCGTTGCATGCCAGCACCCAGGAAGCCTTACCCAATGTTGAATTAGCTGTTCCAACCCTTAGGCTGGAAGAACTATAGGCTGTAGTACTAACCTTCGTCCTGATAAAATTCTGTGTTATCACATTACTTAAAATACATTTCACTTCTTACTCTTGAAAGGAGAGCTGAAGCTGCTTTCACAGCAGGGACCTCCATATTCTTCATTTCCTAAACAGCAAAAGCTATTTCCCTGGCTAGCCTGGCTAGTGTAAATGAAAAAAAGAGAACATTATTGCAGCTCAACACTAAGTAGGTCAAGGCTTTGCCCTCCCAGTAAAGCTGCTAGGCAAAGGGCAGCAGCAGCTCTGTCGTGTATAGCATCTTTCACATAAATAATTCTTATATGCCTTGCAGAATCAGCTAGAATAGACCAAGATTTAAACAAACTAGTGCAGGGGCATGTTTGTGTGTGGAATGAGGAGAGGTAAAATAAAGACACATGGACAAAGGGAGGAAAAAAAGAAGTCTTTTGAGAGGGCTTTTGGAAAAAATACAGGCAGAAATGTGATAAAATCTAGGCCAACTAATGACTCAATTGAATCATTGTAGTTGGAAAAGATTTCTGAATGGCAAGAAAAAGTTCCTGGATAGCTTTAATATAGAAAACAGGCAAACAGAACACAAGAAGCTACACCTGGGGGAAGAGTAAAAAAATAGTATTATCCAAGATAGAAGAGTAAACCACTCATGGCCAAAGGTAGATAAGAGGAAGCATGCACCCGATATGAAAAGGTCACTGCCCATTCAACTCTTGAGTTTCCAAATGAAAGATAACACAAGTTCTGCAGCTTTCATATCATCAAATCGGTATCAGAGTTCTGGCAAACATCTCAAATGAATTTAAGAAGCTCTGTTGTGTTTCTCTAGTGAAAAAAATAGAAAGTTACCAATGCTGGCTGGAATAGGCAACCAGA
The DNA here is from genome assembly GCF_000690835.1 of Fulmarus glacialis. Lineage (NCBI taxonomy): Eukaryota > Metazoa > Chordata > Aves > Procellariiformes > Procellariidae > Fulmarus > Fulmarus glacialis. The sequence goes on along the minus strand of NW_009227711.1, from coordinate 15,813 downwards.
AAGAAAACAAAGAAAGAAAGAAAGAAAGAGGTATTCAGCCTCATAACATAGTCCAGAGGCTGCTTTCTGTTCTCAGACATGACCAGAAGGCATTTATGGGCCCCAAGGTGCGTATTTGTGCCAGTCAAGGCTCCTGGGAAGCTAACAGCGTAAATCTCACTGGTGCCACAACTGTAGGCACCTGGGAAGTACCTCAGCCTCACCAGGCTGCATGGGCAAGGTGTTTCTGTGAGGTTGCACAAGACTATCTTAAAGCATGCACTGAACCTTCCCCACCCGAACTAGGCAGAAACGGAAGCATTCCTGTGTTTTCATTTTTAAATACCCAACAGCATGAATGTTTTGGCAAGCTGGAGAAAACTTAGTTGGGCCAAAACTGAAATAAAATTTCCTTCTATAGCATGAAACATTTGAATATCAATGGGATGGGGGAGATCCAAATCCAGTTTCTTCCATAGCCTCAATCTCTGCTGAATGTATTTCAGCACTATTTATGTACTTGGAACAGGACCTACCCCTTCTCAGGCAAGCATCATGATTATCAGACAAGTCACTCATGCTCGCTGATTCAATCATTTTACAGTGGCACAGTTTCTACAGGAAAGACTGCGATTGTTAGGCTGCTCAACTAGATTAGAGGAACTGCAGGTTCAAAGGACAGCATAGCGAGGAAGGATTTGAACACAGATCTCTTACACCCTCCGTAAGTGCTGTAACCACCAATTACGCAAGGCGTTAGTCCCTCAGCTGTGTTTTTGGAAGAAAGACCTGGCTTAGATGTCTACACAAGGGAATTGCTTGCATTTCTTTTCCCAGCTAATAGGCCAGCATAGTTCTAAGTGAAGCGATGAACAGAAGATTAAATGAAGGCAGATACTGAAAAACTGCTTCACACCAGAAAATTTCAGTCTCTTGGCCTGAGCGATGCTTTCTAGGGATACAAGTACATTTTGCTCTTCTCGCCATTGAAGCGCACTTACTCCTTGGTTCCAGGAAGGAACGCAGTAATGTTGATTAAATCAGTTTTTGCATCAATGCATGTGTCCTGTCACTCTACAGACTGGCATATATCGCAAGACAGTCACTCAAATGAAAGAGAAGTGTCAAATTCATCTGATGTTACCTAACAAAAGGGAATTTCTGAAACATTATATACTCACATTATAGTTTCTAATGACAGCTACAGCATGATTCCTATTGGTTGAATGTCTGACTTCCTAGTGCAAGGTTTCTTGATTATAAGAAAGAAGAAAGGATTTTTAAGTGCTGAAAATATTTGAATAATATGACTTTTCTTATTAGAGCTATTTCTAGCTCAGTGTTTTTAAGATGATAAAATGTAGAGAATTTAATTACAGTGGCATGTAATGAGCAAAATTTGTCTCTCCTCAAATTGAATTTATTGGCAGGGAGCCTGACCAAAACTAATGTTCATGTTCTTTTTAACTAGTATTTGTGATTCTGAAGCAAATTTCAAAATCATATGCTTTAGCGGAGGAATGACAAACAATCATGTTAGCAAATGAGAACATTTTTTTGTTTGTTGTTGTTATTTTGGTTTGGTTTGGTTGTTTTTGCGCAGTCACTTTTGGGCTCCTCTGTACCAAACACAGCCCTTTTTCCACATCTACTTTTAAGTCATGACAGCAGCAGCTTATTTCTTCCATGGCGGGAGCGAAGTTAGCACACAGATTACCATTCGTGATTGTTTGAACTCGCCAGAGAACAGCTAACTACCAACAACTGGCAGTAGCAGCTATGGTTATCTGCTCCCTGCAGAGCTGCTACTTGGACCTCCATTCCAAACACAGGTGCACACACACGCACACTCATTTTGGCCCTGGAAGTAACCTACCAGTTTCAAAACCACTGAGCTGGGAATCACATCTACTTTTTGGCGGCATGAAATTCCACAGTTCTTAATTTTGGGCAACACTCTCCATTACTATATCAATAAATACGGATTACAAATGCTGTCTTCCCCCTTAATTCTGATTCTTCAAGTTTTCTGCAAGCCTGGAGATCAGAAAATTAAAATATTCGTCTGAATTCCACTGTGCCAGAGATTAAAACTTCATTTTTAATAGTGGCTGTGGACAGAGCTACTGGACTACTTTCATCTTTATTGTTTAAAAACAGAATTCAAGAAAGTTAAGAAGTTAGAAAGAAATAAAGGAAGTACATATTTTTAAAAACAATTATTTGCTCTGGTTAATTATGTAGCTGAATAGCTCATCGGAAGTTCATAAAATTGTCTTCTAAAATTGAAGATAGACTTAAAATATAAATTAATTATGCCTATGTTTTTCTAAGACACAGGAGATCATTTACTTTGATAAATTAGCTTGACTATTCAGTAAGGTTGGGATAATTCCCTCTTCTCCCTTACAGCCATGCTACTTTCATTGCTAAAAAGAGGGATGGTTTCTTGCCTTCTTGACACAACAGCACATGTACATCAATGGTCACGTAGGATACAGATAGCAAAGTCACTCCTATCTATCTTCTTCACAAAGCTCTCTAAAAGCTTTGTTTCAAATGGTGAAGAAATGTACAGTGCTACGCAAGAAGCTGTATAAAACTTGTATACAACACTATTTGTGGATCTATGAGATTCCTCCAAGGAAAAAAGCATCAACTCTTAAACAAGCAACCACCAAGAGGGACCAATGCTGTCAATTACTTCCTCAGCAATACATAACCCACTGGCTGGTCCGTCATCTTTATTGTTTCAGCTGAAGTCATGCAAGGATAACGAATAGAGTGATGAGCAATCTGATGTTTATTCCTGCCCTCTATTCCTAATAATAATTAAAACAATGTGCTACACTGGTTTGGATTTGAATGTGCAAGCTCCCTCCACTGTAACTAAACTCACTGCCTTTAGCTTCTTACCACTAGATATCTCTAAAGAGGAGGGCAACGGAACTAAAACAGCTGAACTGTTCCTTTCCTGTTTATCTGCAGTTGAAACCATGATTTGCAGATTCATGTACAAAATGAAAGTAAAGTTACAGATATATGTACAAAATGGAAGTGCAAGTTATAAACTCAGAGATTAGTATTTTTATACTGTAAAAACATGTATGTCCATGACACTTAGTGTAACCTGACTTTAGTCACATCTGTTTCTCTGACATTAAGCCATAATGTCAGACAGTGGTTCTAAAGTTCAGTGTTAACAAGGTAGTACGCTTTGATGAGTGAGTGAAAAGCAAAGATAAGCAGAACAATTGGAAACTGAACTTAGCTCTTCTGAGAACGAAATTGGGGGAGCGTGTTCTGTTTTGAAAAAAGCTATCCATCTGTTAATATTGTACCACCCTCTCAGCGGAAAGTTCTCTTTATAGTGATAAATGGATCTAGAGATCTTTCACTACAGCATGGTAGGCACCTTGTACATTGATATTCAAATGTTTCATGCTATAGAAGGAAATTTTATTTCAGTTTTGGCCCAACTAAGTTTTCTCCAACTTGCCAAAACATTCATTATTTGTTTCAATACTCTCTGCATGTTGCTATCTCAACAACAGTACTAATTCATGTAAGATCGCAGTGCTGTGTCAAACATTTTAGCAGTAACAGCTACTTACACTTATGGTTATTAAATCAAAAACAATGACTGTAAGCCAGCGTATGTGAGCAGGAATAAATGGATGCACCAAACTGCTAAGGACCATTGCTTGAATTTTGATAGTTGTATAAATGTAAAGAGCTGAACCCAAGTATCATGGATACCAGGAGTGGTAAAAAAGCAATCTCACAATACAGAAAGGGCTCCCACCATTTCAAGTCTTTCTTCCGAAACAGGCAAATCAAACATGTAGCTTTAGTTTCTTCTCTTTATTGCTTGGTTACTAAACATCTTTGAGGCAAGTATCTAGAATGCTCTCATATTCAGAACAAAATTAAACCACACATTTCTCCTATTTTTTCAAAAGTCCTCAGCAAATTTGAAATGTTTTAAGATTTGCAGAAGTAAAAAAATTTGTTTCATAAAAAAAAAAAAAGACACTTACCAAAGCTCAAGGTAGTTCTGCTTTCCATGCCACAGTCTTGTCAACTTTGTTGGTTCTTGATTTTACTTCATCTGTGTTTATCAGAACAGAAATCAATTTTAGATGCTCTCCGTGCCTAAGATAACATCTTAAGAAAACTTCCAGTATTTGCAACTAGATAAATGATTTTACCTCATCAGTTTCCAGTGCAGTTCCTTCCTCTCTGGCATTTTGTCACCCTTTCATTTAGTTATGCAAATATGTAACCTGTGTTTTCATCCCTCTGGTTCAAGAAACGTGAGGTATGCTACACTACAGCTGCACTAAGCAAAACAAGATACTATAAAGAAAAATATTCAACACTGCCTATGGCACATCACAGAGCATACACTGTGGAGAAGCTGTAGCTCAACATTTCTGAGCTTGGCCCTTACATACACAGAGAAACTGTAACAGATCCTGAAAAAAATGTACATATTTTATTGGGAGCTGGGACAATGGACGGAAGAGCACTTATAGATTTTAAGATAATATAAATGCATAACATTTTCCTTTCCCTAACCCCCCAATCTGGGAAAGCTCCATACACTATCACTTTTGCTAGTCCTTTACTTCTATACACTATAACCCAAGTCTCAAAATTACCAGATATATCTAATGCTTCCAAAACCTTAGAGATTCTTCAGTTACTTATTAATCCCATGAAAATATCTCTGGTAGGAAATCAGTAATTTTAGTAGGAAAGGTACATTCAATATTGTAAAACATTTGCAATATACAGTTTTTACAGCAAGTAATACACCGTTGTAGATCTACAAAGAATATTTAATACACTTGGCTTTTACCTCATGATCCTCTTTAAATAAATATTTAATGAAAGCGTCTCACTTCTAACAATGGAAGTAACATCACAGATAAAGAGAGTATCAACCATGTTGCAGAAATGCTACAACAAAGCCCCTTTCACTCGCCAGTCTTGAGACAGCAAATCCTGCAATTCTTCTTCATCTTCACTACCAATAGCCTCATCCTCTTTCTCTTGAGTTGCTCTTAATCTCATGGCTTCCTTTAACTTCTCCTTCATCAGGTCCTGGCGGTTACGCAAAAGCTCAACACGGCGATAACATTCACTGTTGAAAGGGAAACCACATATTAATACTTGTGGCCTTTCCACATTAATTGGATTTTCTACAGTGCTGGATTTTGCTTCTCCAACTTTGGATAAAAAAGCTCCACAGCTTCCCATCATTTAAAAAATAAGCTTTCAATATGCCAGTGCACCTTCTCTGTATTAATCAAGTGGAAACAGACCAGAGGAGAGGTGTGGTCCATTCTCTAGCAATGAGATCTAATCCAAATACTTAACAATAAAATTTTTAAAAAAGCACAGAACCAATATCCACACAAGAAGAGACACCATTCTGTGCTCCACTTACGGTTTTCATATATGGTAGAAAGGTGAGATATCAATTGGCTATCAATTTTGGTAACTTAATGGTGGCATCTCTGAAAATAAAAAAGCAGCCCAAGTGTTCAGATCCTTTATCTGCTTACTGTGAGCTATAACAGAACATTTTAAGTAAACACAATTCACGAGTTTCAGTTTTCCATTTACTTAGAAAGTTCTGTCCTTGAAATATGTTGTATAACAATTATTCTAGCCATTTTAACAGGGTATTTTGTCAAAAATGCCAAGTAGTATCAGCCTGATTTAAACACATCTTTGCTTCTTTCATTCCTATTTGCTAGGAAGAGTCAACACGGAAAGATTATTATCTGGATCCTGTTTCCCCTTGCATATCTGCAATATGATTACTTACAAACAGTCACAGCTGAAGATTTGAAGGCTAAGGAAAACATGAATGTCACTGGAATTAATGTGATTTTGAATTTAATTCTAAATAGCCTGCATTTAAATGCACTCAGAAGACACAGTTACAAAACCAGTCTTTAAAAATCTATTTGGAACTTTTATTTTGGGAAAAATAATTATGGTAGCAAACTTGAAATTCTCTACAAATTTCTGAATTTGGTTCTAGGTACTATACCATCCTAAGCTACTGGTAAAAATGAATGCTCAAAGACAGCTAGGTTTAGCTCAAGCCCTCTCCAAAATTACGTGAACATTGTTAAAAGACATCCTTGTACTACCAAAGCTCAGTTTGAACCTAACGCTATTGTTATTATATGCTGATTATCTATAGCATGTAAATCTGGCCAGATGGCTTAAGTATTGCTTGAATTTTTAGTGTCTTCTTTTTATCGCAAGGTTCATTAAAATCAGAATTCATCTTTTTCTTTTCAATCACTAGCATTGCCATAATCACTGTTAATCAATGTGTTAAGCTACATGATAATGGTAACAACCTGTTCCACTAAGCTGTATTCCAGGTTATTTGAGAGTTTAAACTAATGCTTATCCAACTGCTACACCTACCATTTCAACAAAACAAAACAAAAAACCCCACTTCATGTAATGAAGTGCATCATTCAACAAAACCTTTAAGTAAACTTTTATCAGAAACAAGGTGAGTTAGTCACAGAATAAGGCATTTTCAGTACAGCAAATGGATGATCAAAACACAAATCTCGTTATCGAAATTTTAATTGCAGTATCAGAGTATCAGAGTATCAGTTTTTAAAAAATGTTCACATAAATTCTACATCAATCAGAATTCAGAGATATACACTTTAAGACATTTGACAGGGGGCAGGGGGACAGCTTGTTCAAAGAATTTGCCTTCTATTGCTTTATTTTGCCCATGACTGCTTGCTGTATTTTCAGTGATTCTAGCGCATTCTATCTTTGCAAATAATTACATAACTTTGCACCAAAATTCATGTTTTTATTAGGTTTCATTCTGCAATTTGAGGGAGTCCGTCTTTCTCCTTCAAATATTTAGGTGATTAATGAAAGACAGTACCACTAAAGATTAAAATTAAAAATGTTTTTATCACTCTAGTCAAATAGCAATCCATTACTGCTGGAGAACAGAAAGTTTGAGGAAAAATTGATCTACTTACATCTGCTCGTCAATTTCTCCAATCTGACGATCTAGTCGTCCCTCTTCATCCTCTTCTGCCACTATTGCTTCTGAAATCTAAACCAGAAAAGCGCTAAGAAAATTCACCTTCACCCTGAATTCCACTGTTGTTCCTTTTTGATGTCTGTGTCTTCCCCTCCTCCCCTCTACCTCAAGTCAATGTCAATCTCCTATACATATACTCCCACCTTCACAAGAGACTCTGGAGGCAAATACAGAAAAAAACTGATCTGGTTTAATTTGAAATGGAAACGTTTTTTCTTAAAACTAAAAGTTAAAAGTAGTTTGGCTGCTTTGGGGTTAACCTTTCGAATTTTTCAATACACTACTATTTGAAACTGAGCATAAACAAACTACACTCATCCAAAGTCTGAGGCTGAAATAGGAGCTATATCCCAATGCTTGGGACTTAATTACACAAGCTTATTGAAAGTATTGGTTAAATATTCCCACTAGATCCCGAAGTGTTTCTAATCTGTTATTTTTTTCAGCATATACTTTCTCAAATCTGAATGTCTGGGAGATGCTATGCAATCAATGGTCCACGCATAACTGAGAAGATTCCTTCTAAGCTGAAGAATTATCTGAATGGCTAATGCTAGCAAAATGTATCCACCACTGCTTTTGTATGAACATTCGCTCTGTTTATAGCGCTGACCACTTTAAAATGAGCAATGATTAATTTTTTTGCACCACTTTTCTTAGCAGTAGACATATGAGCAATTATTTACAATTAAAATTTAAAAACTAGCAAATACTCTAGGGGAAGATTGAGAACACCAGGTATCTTTAGTGACAGTTTTATGTTGTACAAAAGGGCAGATAAGAACCTGTTCCGGGAAGGCTTTCCATGCAATGCTAAACAGTAAAAAATGGAAGTAGAGAAAAATTGGGGCCAACATATGACTCTCACACACAAAATCTTTTGTCACTTTCCCAAATTTTGGGGTTCCTTTCCAGTACATTTAAATTAACCATAAAACCCAGGTTATCTACACTTTATAGATCCTTTCCGAAAAAGACAAACAGGTGGTGTTTTGTTCTGATTTTTTCAAGGTTAAAATATGAATATATCTCATCTAAAGAAGAGCCCCCAATTATGTCCTGTCTGGATACAGGACACTGATCTGAGGTATATGCTATCTTAGTTAAATACAATTTAACAAATGTAACTAGATATATATAGATGACTGGATTCTCATCAAAAGTTTTCTCAACTTAATTTCCCTTAAGTGGAAAACAGAAGTAACCCTTTGCTCATTTATAAAGTGCATTTAACCACACACTGCATTGCAACAAACAACTGACAAATGCAGATGTCAGTCATTCTGCAGAGCTGCATGAAACTGTTGTTTTCCTTACTGTGTATAGTATTTAGAATCAATAAAAATAGATTCCATTACTTACTGTGTTGACCTGTCGCATTGCCTTTTGAAATTCATCCCATTCTTTGTCCATCTGATCTTTTGGAGCATCAACTTTTCGCACCTAAGGAACACGAAAAAACAGGCTTATTAACAATTTATGTCTAGTGACTCTTTGGGGCACTGTAAAACACCTGGAGAAATAGGACAAATTATGCTGTGTTCTCAGAAAAGTCTGGTCAACATACTTCAGTTTAAGTAATGTATATGAACAAGAGAGTACAGCTGCACAATGGTTTTGGAGGAAAAAATCTGACTCTACTGGATTAAAACAACATCCTTGACTGTAGCATTAAAGAATAATTAAGAACACATGGTGTGGAATGTCTGGATTAAAAAAAAGTGACTAAGTCTGTTAATTTGATGGTCTGTAATTTTACTATGTCAGGTGATAACTTTTAAATTCTTCTGTAAGCTGCCTGTTCAATCGTAAACAGTAGCTATCTCACAAGCCAAAAAGCAGTGAATTATTTGCCTTTGGCGTAACATAAAATATCAAATGATTCAGTCACTAGTCTGACTGGTATTAGATAGTCTGACTATATTTCAAATCTAGTCCAATTTTGTTGGCTAACAGAAGAAATAGTACAGCTACATACCAATTTTAACAACATGCAAAGCTTTTTCTTATGTGGTAGACAGCATTAATTACTAAGACAAGACGACTGAAAAAGTAGTAGCTGTAAAAATGCATTTAAGATCTACAACTAAGGTAATCAAAACCAGATTGTGCTTTTAACACAAGCAAATAAACAAGGTAATCTACCTGTGTAACCAAAACTTCCACAATTCAAGACTGGAAGATGCGGCATGTAACATATGTTAGATGACAGATTATGCCTGGCTCTGGACTGGGTGGAAATTATACAGCTAGAAGAACTAAGCAGTTTGAACAGAATAATTAATGACACCATCTTTTTGCATTAGTTTTATTTTTCCTTTATTCATTCCTCTCTTTTGGTAACACATCAGTCATCATCATGGTAAAGATAACAGTTCGGTACGTTTTGTTCCTGAATGATTATAAAAAAATCCAGTAGTATGAATTAAGTTTACAGAATAAATTAGAAGCTTCCAAGCTAACTACATACTGGGAAGTAATAGTCATCATTTCATTTTTCTGTTCTGTGATTATTTCTATCATATGTGTATGTACTGTGTTATTATGCATTGTGGTTGTCTTTTGTAATTCATAATTATTTGTATTTCTTACAATAAATTTAAACACTAAAGATATTATTTTTCCTTGAAATATTTATCTAATCCATAATTTATATGCTGTATAAATTCCTGATATAAAGAACTAACATTTTTCAAGCCCACAATCTCCCTTCCAAAAAGCTGTTAATTCTGAAAACAATTATTTTGTGTATGATTCCAACTCAGAATCACTGCAGCCATCACAACATAAGCGATGTCACAAACATTTTCCTTCCCCTGCATATTAGCTAAACTTAGAAAGGGTTGACTAAAAAGAAGAGCACCTGCAAGCAACTCAAGGAAGAGCTTATTGGAACATGTATGCATTTGTAAATTTTATCAGCTGAGGCGATGACCAGAACAAAGATCACTAACCAGTGTCCTCACAGATAGAAGCAGATTCTCCTTTACCTGC
>NW_009227711.1:0-5687 GCF_000690835.1 Fulmarus glacialis | reverse complement strand
ATATTTGAAAAGTGTAACATACCAATTAGTCATAAGCAAAAAAAAAAAAAAAAAAAAAAGCAGTGCATCTTTTTCAGTTACATAATTCAATATTCAGAATGTCATTACTTAAAACCATTCGCATATGCCAATACGTGGGCATGAGAGGTGCCAAAAGAATCTTGCCAGAGCAAATAAGAGACACCTAAGCTTTTAATTGTGAAAGTGGAACTAACTGAACATAAAGAAGCATTATTTGGAAGGTCTCCAAATCAGAAGTCATGGCTCGACCTCACAATCCAATTTAAATACACCAGCAGCCTTCCACAGTGTGAAAAATAGGGAAATGTACTCAAGGAAAAGAAAAAAGACTTTGAGCCTACACCACTATTATTTCGATAAAGCACGCAAGAAAGTCATCAAATCTGTGGTAAATTTTACCAAAAAAAAAAAAAAAAAAGCAGCTTTGTATTTCAAATACCAGTGTTCACTTTGGTCATCATTTGGTACTGTGCAAGTTGAAGGAAGCATGAATGATTTATCAAAATTCCAAGATTTTTAGTTGTGATTTTTTTGAGAAACACACTGAATGTGCACCTTTCTTTTCTTTTCCAAGCATCAAAAAAACCCACAGCCGTAAAAGACAAGAGGGTTGAAAAGCAAGATCACTGTTGTAGCATGCCAGTACTAGAGATCACAGTGTATGCCATAATTTACCTATTTTCATTCTAACAGGATGCATAGTATCAGTTGCATACTAACTCCTAACACTTTTCAACAGGATCTCTCAAAGGAGACAACTATTTTTATATCCTCAATTCAGAGGCAGAACTGGATGTACAAATTCAGTGAAATGTTTTTCCCGGGATGACTCAAAGAAATAAAAGGGTTGTTCAAATCTCAGTCCAGCATTTTAGCCAACAAGTAACACTTCTTTAGTTTTCTTTAAGAGCCACAAAGGAACCACAATCAAAAATACACTCTGAGAGATGATTTAACAAGCTCTTCCTGCCCTCCTCTGCCCCTTTTCACGTCTTCTAATTAATACGAACCAAAATAGTTCAGTCATTTTCTTTTATTCTGGTATGACTAATTACCTGGAAAAGCATCTTCACTACTCAGAAAGTTAGTACAACTGGCAGAAATAAATCCAGCAGCATAAAATAAGCAGATCACTTACTTTTGCATCCACTTCAGGATCATCAAAGAAACCTTCTGGCAAAGCTTCAGCAGTGTTTTCTTTCCTGAAATATTTGGTTACTATTATCCCAAGCTAACACTTTACAACCTGCTTTATTGTAGAGTTAAGAATAGTCAAGAATAAAATCCATAATCTTTTATAAAAGGACCTAGAAATGAAGCAAGTTTTTTTATGCCCCGAGTTTAACCTACAACCATCAAAACTTGTTTCTTCAGTTCGGTCTTATCTAACTTACATGGAACTGCACAAGCTTAAACCTCACTGTCAAAACAAGAGCTTAGGCTTCTTAAACTATTCTTTCCAGTGTGCTGAGCACCCAAACATTTTAGCAGCACAGTCTCTACTTTTGAAAGCCTAAACCACTGTCTAAAAAAGTGCCCAAGTGAGCTGAACCATTACTACAGTACAGGCAAATGGTTTTCTTTAAACAGTTAAAAGCAGTGGTTGACACTAAGCTTCAAAAGTACCCTGTGTTAAAAATCGCAAATAGAGATGTCTAACTGACACTGTATGGCACTGCTCCATCTCTTATCCTGCCCTCAGGGTGTGAAATACCTGTCTGAAGTAATGCTAGATGCTGATATATATATAAACTATTCCGAATAAAAATTAACAATATGACAGATTTCTAAGTCATCACAGTCTGTATTTCCTGGAAGGATAACATTTATTTACAATTCCCAAATTTATCAATATTTGATTTGACTGCTTACCTTTCCACTATCTTCTCTTGTATCTCTGCTTTCTGTATGGATCCTGAATGGGAAACTATAGGAGCAGCTGTAGTTTGGCTGTCAAAGAAGTCTAGAAGAAAGGACAGAAGCCTATGAACAAAAAGAACTGTTCAAGCTTCTTTATAAAGTTCTGACTAGACAGGAATTTTAGTTAATACCTTACTGAATCACGGGAAGAACAGCCAGACATTATTTCACTTGACAGCCTCAAACAGTTAGAACATAAAATCAATAAGCATGCTGAGAAAACACCACACAATAACAAGCTAGCAAAGAATCTCCTTTCTCTACTTCTAATATAACACACCCTAACCAGCTAATAGCAATAATTAGAAAAATAAATGAAAACCCTTCCATCATCAGTTAAAACACAGCTTCTCCTTACTGAATCACTTACTGTTTCAGTCATCATTACCTGCAGGCAGAGAATTAGCTATTACTTCTTGAGTTGGAGGTGGAATTTCAGTTTTATGCATAACACAGGATTTCTTTGATTGATCTTGTTCCTCCTCTTCATCATCATCATCATCACCACCGTAATTTCCTGACAATAAACTGGGACCTGAACCCTTTGAAAGCTGTTCGTTTGCACTATCTTGCTTTGTTTCATCAAAAAAATCAGCTGGTAGCCTAGTAAAGAACACACAACATAACCATTTCAAACCTCACAAAAATCAGTTGCGGTCTAGCATCCGAAGCCTATTCAATCTGTGAGCAATACAATCTTTTAGATATTGCGCAATACCCTAAACGGTGCAGCTACTGATGTAACCATTGTCTGAAGGCAGCACGTACTTGTTGCTTTCTTTTGAAGTTCCCCAGGAATGCTCAGGTTAATTCTGAAAACATGTTTCAGTTCCATTTTTGTGTTTGAATATTCAATAACAGAAACATTAATAAAAATATCCTATAACAAAGTGCATTTGGAGGAATGGCAGCTTAGGTAACTCTATTTCCACATTCAAAGTTATTTGCACCTGTATATCTGCTGTGAACACATTAAATACAAAATTCATAGTTCAGAAGTCATATTAATGTCATGTAAACCTTGACAAACTTCACGTATAAACACAACTACTTATTTTGGGTACCTACTGAGGCTGAGAACTGGAGCTTAGAAGGGCCACACAGGCTCAGCAATGAGAAAACCCAGATTTGCTTAGAATAGCTGCAGGCCTCTAAGCCAAACATTTTTCCAGGTTATATTTTAAAATAATCATACCGATCAGTTTAATAATGAACAAACCTCTCAAATGTTAATTTTGCGCACACACTCAAAATTTCCACAAGGTAAGTGTCTTCTAGAGTCAGGATAACAGCATGTAACACCAATGCAAGATAATCATAATTTATCCTGTGAAGAAGTGTACAGGAGACCTGCAGGCCTTGTGTGACATTTACCAAACCCACAAAGATGTCCAAATACCACCAGAAATCATTAGTGCCAGTAAGATGCTTAACTCAATCCCCTGAAGTCAAATAACACTCCTATATTTGTGAGAGTTCAACTGCAAGATATGCATTTACATGAACTTAAGTGACAAAAACATCTTAACAAAGATCTGTTGATGATATTTGTTAGTAGTTTTTGTAAATAGGTATCATTTAAATGTACATTTAAAATTTGTCTTAATTTCAGACTACCATCCCTTCTGCAGTATGCTAGCACTGAAGATTAAAGTGCATGCCACAATCCAGTTATTGTCATTCTAGCAAACTGCATAATACCACCACATATTAATCCTTAAAAGTGACAGTAAAATAATTCCTGTTTTGTCACAGACTCTAGAGTTAATACCATGATTTTCTCATCTGCACTGAGGAAGATGCTGCCACGTTCAAGAACATACACCCACATTAGAAAATGAGCAGATGCAGTGATCTGCTGATTCTCTGAATCTTTACCTTTGGCTAGGAAGGAGAGATGAGGAAAAACAGGGTGAGAATGTAACAGTAGGTACAGTTACAAAAAAACCACATGTGATAAGGTCTACTTACCCAGATGAAGACGTATGTGGCTTTTCGTCTGTACCTGTATAACAGCCAAGAGTCACTTCTTACAACCCATACTTTTAAAAGCAATATCCCTCAAATAAAGTCTTACTACAGCAGTAAGTTCACAAATGCACACTTCCATATATTTCATATACTTACATGTTCAGCAGCACCAAGGGGAAAAAAATTAACTATCTTTCTTTTAGCATGAACTTTCACGCATGATTTGTGGTAATCAGTGGCTTGCTCCCACTGAAAAGGAATAACACCACTTCTGAAAAAGTGCTTCCACTGTTTAACCTCTACTGTTTCTAGTTCTGTTTTGACCAAGCCCACAGCCCCATGACCTAACTGAACCCAATAACCCAGAAGAAAACTAGGTAAACTACCAAAAGCACGGTTTTCTCCTTATTGGTGAATTCACAGAGAAAGAGCAAGACAGACTTTTTCCCTTTTCAGCAGCAACAGGCTGACGTTAACTCAACAGTATTGTGCATTCACACTCATTTCCATGGGGAAAAAAACAAACCAAAAACATTCAAGATGTAAAATGGCTAGATTCTGGCAAGTGCTTGACAAATATTTTTCTCTCCTTACCTTTTACTCTCTTTAACTCTGTATTTTCTGTGTCAACAGTTTTTCTCTTGACAGGATGAGATGATGTGCTAGCAGCTGAACCAGTTGCTGTCTGCTTTGTGCCTTTTAATTCTGCAACTCTCTGTAAAGAAGTACAAAATTCAGGAGGCTTTCCTAGCAGGAACTTCTGGATTGCACCTTAAAATACAGCTTTTTTAGAATACTTTATTAAAATGAGCTAATACCTTTCTATAACAAGATCACTGAGATAGACATCATGGATACAGAAACCAAGACTAATGTTTCTGTCAGCCTCTTGAACGATGTGATGTGGGGGCAGAGGAATTGACACTTGCAAAAGGGAGGAAAGGGGGAAAGACCAAGATCAGTGACATTTACAGAAGTAAAACACTGGAGGAAAGAGCAGGAAGGCTGGTCTCATCTGGAATGTTAAGTGTTTTAAAATTAAAACACAGCAGTAGTATTAAAGACAGTCACTGTGCCTTGCCACAATGATCTACCCAGAATGCAGGCAATGAACTAGGAATCCCTCAGTTCTTTTGGTCTTTTCCTCAGTACTGGCAAAATGAAATGCAACCTCTCAGTTTCTGCTAAGCAGCAGCAGAACTTAAAAGGATAAAAAAAATCACACTTACGGCTGCATCCAAGTTACAAGCTCCCTGAAATGGTTTTAAAAAAGCTTTATCTTTACTGCTAAACTATAAGAAAACCACCATGTTTTCTTAGCGATGTGTAAGCTGTCACTTGATAACACACAGGTAACAAAGCAAACCCAAGGAGGGTTTCCAAGTCCAGCTATGGAAAGCTGCAGACAAGTGACAGTTAAAAGCGGTCGCTGACGTGAGAACAGCTTCATCGTAAGACTACGTCCCTTGAAAGACGCGGGACGATTCTCTCAAATGCTGGCCTTTCAATGGGTACGTAGGTTTTAAGAAAACAAAACAAGGCAAAACAATCAGTGTTTCTACACTACTTTCTGCTGGCAGATACTCAGCTGTCACCTATCGGCGTACTCCTCACAAGGCAGCAAACCCCTAGCCTCCCCCGTCCTTCCCGCCTCCCGTGGTGCCCGATTACTTCTCAACAACAAAAACCCAGCCAGCGTCGAGCTGAAACCCGCACCCACCGGCCGCCCGCGACCGCCGGAGCACCGGCACCAACGCCCTCCCCGCACCCCACCG
>NW_009227710.1:0-514 GCF_000690835.1 Fulmarus glacialis | reverse complement strand
CAGCGCAGAGGTAAATCCATCTGGGCTGCAGTGTTGTAGCAAGATAATGCTGCCCGAGTAGACAACTTGGTTGTTAAAGTACGTCACGTAGATGCTCACGTACCCAAGAGTTGGGCCAGTGAAGAACATCAAAACAACAAATAGATGGACCAGACTGCTAAGATCGAAGTAGCTCAGGTAGATCTGGACTGGCAACGTAAGGGTGAATTATTTATAGCTCTGTGGGCCCATGACACTTCAGGCCATCAAGGAAGAGATGCAACATATAGGTGGGCTTGTGATTGAGACTTGACCATGGACGCTATTGCACAGGTTATCCATGAATGTGAAACATGCGCTGCAATCAAGCAAGCCAAGTGAGTAAAGCCTCTTTAGTATGGAGGACGATGGTTGAAATATAAATATGGGGAGGCCTGGTAGACTGGTTATATCACACTTCCACAAATCCACCAAGGCACGTGCTATGTACTTACCATGGTGGAAGTAGCCACTGGATGGCTGGAAACATATCCTG
>NW_009227709.1:45523-88031 GCF_000690835.1 Fulmarus glacialis | reverse complement strand
AGACACCCATCGGCCGAGTTTATATGGGATACAAAACGCGCTTCAGCCCTGGGGTAAAACTTTCAGAGCTCAGCTCTGCTCTGATCTTCTCTTGTCTTCTGTAATGACACTTAGTATATCTGAACTGCAGTGTGATTGATCAAGCAAATGCTGCTTCATTAGTTGATGGAATAATTAATAAATAAAATCTCATTTATCTCTTTTGTGTATTTTCTGGAGCTTTTAAGAATGGCAAGATGCAGCTGTGTTCTAAAGGCTTCTGTACAGAGAATTTGTTCATAATTCCTTTAATTCTTTAAATAATACAATATAACATATTTTGAAAATGGAGTGTCAAGCTAGAGAGACCAGTCTTGGTAGGAACTTAATTAAGTTTGTGCAGTAATTGGAGAGTGCTCCTAAAACTGTGTGCTTCACAGGGGATTAGCTTGTGGTTACACTGTACTGGTTTTTACCCCCTCCTCCTAGTTGCTAGACTTTATTAAAAGATATTGAAATCTAATTAAATCCGTCCTTATATAAATTATCTGTGTACATTATTGTAACAGCTTTCAGAACGACATGATTTAATTGCATGTGCAGAATATCGGGCATCACCAACATCATCTAGCTTAGTCATTTTTATCGTATGCACTGAAAGAGCCTAACAGGGGACCACAACTTGCTGAAATTAGTCCATGCTGATATTTACCTTTCTTTGCATTTTGAAACTTCTAGGTGTCAAATGCCATAAAAGTTAGTATAAATATTAAAACAACTCTAAATAGCCTTTTGTTTACCGTAATTTATTATTTACTTTTTGCCTTATAGCACTTCCCAGCGGTAACATGTCAGCAAGAATATGTGTTGCTCTGTTTACCATCTGCATCATGCTTCCCTCTCTAAGAGAAGAAACAGGGATACAGGGACTGACCATTCCCTGCATACGTGTTCATCTGGGATAGTTCAATAGAAAGATTTTACCTGGAAATCTGAGACTTGCGTAAACCTACAGAAAAATCAAAATCAGGTCTATCATCCCCACTAAAGAGCAAACACTCCCAACTAGTGCTATATGACTAACTGATTACTTTTTTTTTTAGTTCAGCTGAACCACACTTTTGAGAATGGATGTCCTTCACAAAACGGGAGAGAAGGACATTGTATTTCCTTCATGTCCTTTGCCCAGTGATTTGAATATTCAAGTGGGATGTAGAAAACAGGTATAAAATTCATCTTTAGGAACAAGCTCAAGTCTGCCCCAATATATGTTAGGAGAGAAATTAGTCTTCTAGAGAGTATGCACGGACGTATGAATGTCTTTTTTGCTGAAGTTGTTGCATTTTAAAAAAATAATTAAGTATTTCTTCAAGAAGGAATTGGATTGATTTCTCCAAATTTTGAGTGATTTAAATTGCAAGACTAAAAAAAATATCAACTTTTCATTCCTCTCCCTCCTTTTTCTCCCATCCCCCAAAATACCCTGACTCATAGGGATTTAAGAAAACTTAAGTTCCTTCAGGTTAGCAGTGTAAAGTCATCTTTGCAAAGATATGCAGAATAACTTTCTATAAATGTTGTATCAGTCCAAAAGTGAAATGTTGTGGACTTTTAGGGGTTTTTTTCCCATTTATGATGAAGAAACTATTTGTTCAACTTGTCCTAAAATCACTAACAATTTTAACTGTTCCAAATTTTACGAATACCTGTACAAATATCTCACCCAACTCTACTCTGAGCTTTTGAAATAGCTCAGTAAATTGCAGAAGGTTATTCCTCAGGCAAAGAATGAAATGCTAGTAAGTGTAACTTTTTCAGGATTAATGACTAAAAATGGATGTGATAATCCCCAGCAAAGAAAGGTAACCTAAAATCTTTGCTGCCTGGAATGTCCGGGTCAGTCATCCCTGCAGGAAAGTGCATTTAGAATTCCCTTGGATGGAGATCTGGAATCATAGAATTTAGGCAGGGGGATTTCTCCTAAGGAGAAATTCTCCATTACTTTGGTTTTGTAAATGAGCTTGTCTTTTATTTTTACTGAACCAACAGTCCAAGTGGCTATGTTTCACTTGAGCTCCAGTAAATTATCAGTAATTAAAATTGTTGCAGCGATACCTTTGGGGCCAGAGGTTGAAGAGCCTGACATCCCAGAACCTGGCAGAACAGAGATCATCTGATCTTTTATTAAACACCTGCTGCTGGGAGTTGTACAGTTTTACCTACGTTAGCTGGCAAGATGTTCTGGACAGCAGGACTATTGCAGATTCGATTCAAGAGTAAGTTATAGTCAATTAACCAAAGTAGCTATTAGTACCTCACAAGCTTTTCATAGTTTTAGTGGGAAAAGTAAGTAACATTTGTGCTTTTTGTTTTCCTTGGCCTGTTTTGGCAAGTTTGCCTTCCCATCAACCCATAAAAAATAAGAAAATAAAACCAAACCCTTTCCCCTAATTACCTAGCTTTTACTTTTAGACTAGATGATATATAAGGAAATCTGTCTCGTTCCCCCCTCCTCGACAGGGGAAAAAAGGATCTAGTTATTTTATGACCCTGAACAATAGGAAACTGTGACTTACATGTCCCAGTTTCTCATTTGTAAGCTGCATATAGTAACTATTTATTTCAAATGAATTTAAGGACACTTGTTTTTGTAAAATACTGCAAAATTCTCCAACAATCTGAAAGCATTATTAATAATGTCTGCGCCACTGGAATCCCTTAGAGTTGATGTGTACAGTGTCATGTAATTACACTCTACAATTTACTCTGTACAGTAAAGATCAGGCCATGAAAAATCATACAAATTTGCCTGGATTCCTTCCAGCTTTTCATCACCAGCAAATTATTTCTGTCCCATGAGAATCTACATAACCCCTAATAGATGCTAGTAATGTTCATGAGGAGGGCACTTTGTTGTGTCCTGCGTGTAACCTAGGTATACGCCACTCTGATCTCTAGATATTGGAAGCAGACAAAAAAAGATGGAAAACTATTCAGAACTCTGGTTTTAAAAAAAAAAAAAAAAAAACAAAAAACTTTAAAAAGCAAACAAATGGGAAAAATACCTCCAAAACCTATTGTAATTCAAATCATACCTCTGTGGGAAAAGCAGAAATGCTGATTTTAACTGTGCCATCAGCTTCCATACTGAGTCTTCCGTGTGTCACGTAACGTAGCAGCATATGAGCGCTCTTGGTACCTGTGTGCAGTGTTGCAGGGAAATAGCCCACGTTCTTAGTGATGCCTGAGTAGGGATGAAATTTGAAAGCAAGCCGTGGAACAGCTCATTGATAGATGGACATTAATGCAAGCAGGCATGGAATGCACAATTAGGATGTTTATAGAATATATACCTGTGTACTTGCTACTGTTTTCTGAACCTATGGGATTTTAGGACAGGTGCTACATGTACTGTGGCAGCTGGTTGGAGGGCTGTTATCTATTTCTTCATTAAGGCAAAGCCAGCTGATTACTTCAGATATGCCCAGCCCGCCACAGTAAATCCTACACTATATAGCGTAAATAGACCAGCAAAGGAGAAGAGTTCATATGCCTTCTGGCAGGAAATGAGGTCTCAGATCATCAAAATGTTCAGGCAGAAGGAGGATATCACTGAAAATATTTGATCAAGTCAGAGATAAGATGAACAGATCAAAATAAACAAAAAATATAGCCCCCTTTAATCAGGTCAGCAGTAGGCTGTGAAGGTGGGCTTCAAAATAAGAGAGATTGTGGTTGTAGATATTGAAACAAAAGAGGGGAAAAATCTGCTGTCCTTTGACTTCCAGTACAGGTATAGAATAGCACATGATTTCTCCATCCTTCTGTCAACTTTATTATAAGATAAAAACAGACAATCAGGATGCCCAGTGCAACCTAACAAGAACAACTTCAAATATCGCACTAAGAATTAGGATCTCAATCTCCCTGTCTTTCTATTTGCCACTTATAAATTAAAAGGAAGCTTTCAAGAATACATCTTCTTTTGACACACAGTTGTAAATTGCAGTAAGAGAAAAGTTTATATCATCTGAAGAAGTGGCTAAAATGGAAAGAAAAATTGCATATTAATCTTAAACAAATTATTTTCTTCCTTTAAACATGATTAACTATGTAAAGAAATAGGTTTGGTTTAATAGATTTATGTCTAATTAGCAGAATAGGAGGAGGTAATATAATAGAGCCAGGCAGTAGAAGTAAACGTTGTTTAGCAGCATGGTGCTCAGGTATCGGGGAGTCAAACTTGTAGATACAGCTTCAATTTAGATCTATGAAATATCCTGGAATGCAACGTTTTGCATTATTTTGCATCATTTAATCGTCCTACTCTTGGGAATTGAACATCTTTCAAAAACATGACATTAAACGGGCTAAATGTCTCCAAATTATGATGATAAACTGTCTACATAATGTGTAAGTCTAATGCAGAAAATGCCTAGTATAGCAAACAGGAAATCAGCCAAACAGCGGTATCCTTTTAGTAGCTGTTTTTATAGGATTGATGTATATAGTTTTTAAATACGTCTTTAAGAGGTGTTCTCCCATACATTTGAAATAGCCTTTGAAAGTGACAAACTTTCCTGCAAACTGAAAAGCATGCAATGAATGGAAAGTAATCATCTGGTTTATTTTAACAGGTAGCCACGAGTGTTTCCAGCTAACCAGGAGTAGCTATAACATAAGCTGTATAAACACCACAGTTGTATGGGCAAGAGATGTGAAATCCCTGCAGAATTTCCTTGCCTTTTATGGGGTCTGAATTTCACTAAACATGTTTTCTGTCCCGGGATGTGGCAGTTACTAGAGTTAAGTAATTTTGCAATGAAGAGAAACTCTTAAATGAAACAAGGAAGCCTGCTTTGCTGGCTTTCTAACAGCCTTGTTCTGGCTGGTAGCTGCATGGGATAGCCGAGCTGCCACATTTCCCTGCCTTCCCACCCACTGACAAGTGGAGTGTTAGAAAGGCCCATCCCGTGGCACACAGCCGTGTACCAGGCAGCCAGAGTGCAGGGAACAAATTTCACTTCTGAAACCCCTAAGTGATTTTTTCTGCAGGTTCTCATTTTAACTTTTCAAAAACTAGTTTTTAATATGCCATGTCCCATATTAATTAAGGTGGAATTTTTTTTTCTTTCTTCTTCTTTGTAGGGCAGGAAATAGTTTTCCCACATCCTTCTAGTTATTTCTGCATTAGTGGAAGCACACTTGAGAATTTTTAGTTGCTCCCAACCTATTCTCAACTCTCTTGCCTGTCTGTCATTCATCTGCTCTTCTTTTAGCTGCTTTTTTTACTTACATTTCTCAATGCCTTGAAGAGCATGGTCATGAGCATACCTGTGATAATTACAGCTTGCATTATGTCTAAAAACTGATTTTCTAGACAGAGCCTATGATTATATAGCATTAGCATGTACAGGCCCCAGTGGAAATCACAGTCTATTTGTGATGTGCTCTGGAGTGCACAGTAACATACTGTGCTCGCCTTCAAACATTTAACTGAAGCCTATGATCTTAAAAAAGATGCAACTTGCATAATTACAGAATTGATTTCAAAGGACTGCTTGTGATAGAAGGAGTTAGGTAAACACCAAGTTCTTTGTAGTGTCCAGGGTGAAAAAAGAATATATACAAGGGAAAGAAGAAGGGAATAAAGAGAAAAACTAATTATAGAGATCTAAAGCTGGTGCAATACATATTCATAATGTAAGCTCTGCTGATGGATGTAGGAAGGGCATGTAGATAAATACTCTGCTAGGAGCTATACTAAGGAGAGTTGCTATAGGAGCTGAAGTTGAACTTTGCGTGTTTGGATGACAGTTACTAAATATTGGCAATGAAGTCATGTTGACTAATCCCTATTCAGTTTTTGGCATGTGATACATTTCTTGGGGAATAAAAGTTTGCCAATCAGACACTCAGAACCAGTCTAATTGGAGGAAATTGTGCAGATTTGGTAGATGGCCCATAGCTCTGCAAGTGAAGAGAGTTTTCCACTCTGGCACTGGCTGAGACTATGTTATCCAGAACATAAAATACACCTAGAAGTAGAACTTGCTCTATACCAGCAAGGAACCCTCTGTGGAAGCCTACAACAAAAAAGGGGTTTATATACATGGCAGTCAATGACATGACATGAACTCCAGTACTACTGGTTTTTAATTTGTCATTTGAAGCTGATGATAAATAATGATATTATCAGTTGAAAAAGCCCCACTGAAGAGAAAATGTGCTTTACATTTTACTGCACAGTATAAATGAAGCTATGGCTATTTTTAAAAATGTAGATATGAGTGTATAGAGAGAAAATGGTTGAAACATTCATTGTACAGATTCCTTAGGTGGAGTTTTATTTAATAACACCTGCATATTTAGAAGATTCTTAACACTGGCTTACTCAGCAATTTAAAAACCTAACAACAGATATGTCCTTATACTTCACTGAGATGCAACAGCTGTCCACCTTTCAAGTTGTCCACGTGGATATGTGCCCATGTCCTTTTTTTTAAGTGTTTTGCAGTGTCAAAGCCAAAGCTTAAGAATAAACAGCAGCTCTACCTGTATTTGCAAGTATTTGTTGAAGAGGTTATCTAAAATAATTAACATGCTTTGAATAGTAAGTTTTCTTACATAAAAAAAGGTGACCAGATACATGAATTTATAAGTATTCACAAAAGTGAATGGTCTACAGCCTTTGAAAGCTTTCTTTTGTGATCAGATGGATTCTTAAGCAGAGTAGAAGAGTGTATTAATAGTTACTGCAGGAAATTCCCATATAATAAAGATTGAGCTACTTGCATAGTGTAAAGTAACTAAATCCCAGTATAATATAATATTTAGTTTCAACAAATTTGCTTGAGTACTCAAAATGCATTGAATTGAAAATTCCACAGTAAAAAATTTATTATTAACACACTGAATTAGAATGAAATATTTATATGAGTCCACATGCGCACATATACAGGCTTAAAAATTTCCCTGCAACGAAAACATTGAAAAGAGGAGTCGTGTCAATTTAAAAAATAGTATTTCAGCTTTGGCTCTCATATTCCATAAGCTACAAATTGTGAAAATAAACTTCTTTAGAAATAAAAAAGTTGACTTTGAAAATTAATTTAAATGCTTCATCTTGCTTAATATCTTGAATGCTTTGCTGAAACTGATGCATTATTCCCTCCCCACATTAGTACCTGAAATGGCACTTTACAATTAAAAACTCTCAGATTAACCAAAACTGGCTAATCCTATATTAGGCCAGGTTAGTTGAAGGAGAAGTATAATGGTTAATGAAGAATATACTCATCAAGTAAGAGTTCCTGAAGATATGAGTAGCATCTCAATATAATGTGACAAATTAGCTTTCAGCTGTTTAAATCTGTATTCTCTACAGCACAATGCCCTGTGGTGTTGCATATAGTTGTTTCAAAATGCTATCCTAGCATACCTGAGGTTAAACTCTGGCTGACCTGATGTGGATTATTGGATGAAGCTGCCAAATGCATCTTATATTTAGCTGGCACTTGGATGCCTTCGTTTGAGGGGAAAAAGTAAATCTAGCATCTGGCCTGCATAAACAGACACCTGCCCTTGTAAATGACTATGGGTCTGTGATTTTTGGAAGAATAGGAAAAAAACATGAAAACTCTGGGAGCTGAAGAGGGTGTTACTAAATTTCTCCCTTGACTCAGATACGAGAATGTGAGCATGTCCATTTCAGTGGGAGCGTCCGGTGCAAAAGCTGAATACGAGCTCAGGTTCTGACTATAATAGCAGACGGGGATGATTTAGACTTGATGTCTTAGTACGTGTTCATTTATGGTCTGGACTAAAACTGTTATCATCCTTTGGCAAAATAATGCAATTGCATTTTATTACATTGGAGGGTCATAGAATAAACATGGCTGGGAAGAAGACAATTATCTAGAAATGAAGCTGTTCATTTTGCTGTTAGTTTGCCAGTGAGGGATTGATGCTGCTTGGGATGTTAACTTGCTGATGGGCAGTGATTTAATACAGTACCACGAGTTTATTACATCTGTTAATATTAAATATCTTGAATAAGTTGAATGTACAAGATAACATAATTAGGAAGGAATGGTATGATTGTTCTTGCAAAATGCCAGATTCGAGATAAATACAGGCCTTTCACCTAAGTGTTAACTAAGGTCTTATAATGCTTTTACATAAATTATTTCTTATATTATCATGTAAATTAAAGATGAAAAGAGACTGAATCAAGAAAGACCTAGCAGAAGTAGAGTGGATTTCATGGAAGGTGCCAGAATAGTAAATGACACAGAGATAGCTTTGTGGGAAGAGAGATTGAACTAAACAGTTATCATATTTTGAGAGAGAGGACAAGTAGAAGGCATATGAGATGCAAAATAATGGACTATGCTGACAAGATAAATGGTGGCTCCTATTTACTACTTATCACATAAGAACAAGGAAATAACAATGGAAATTGAAAGGCAATACATTTTAAAACTGAGGAAAGGAGCTAATCATCCAACATATGAGATTTATGGAGCTTACTGTCCCAAGATATCACTGAAACTAAGAGCCCAGCAGATTTTTTTAAATCTATTGAATGAGTGGAAATGTGGTATTAAATGAAAGAAAAGGAGCTGTTGGAAGAATTCTCCTTTCAGTTACTGTTCAGCAATAAGGTTCTCCCATATTATTCAGGACCATTCGATATTAGCCAGCATTTGACATTAAATGCTTTACATGTATAATAAGTATGAAAACCTATAAACTCATAGTTTACCTATGAGTGAGCCCAAAAATACCACTTGTAAAATCCCTTTAAGATTTTTTAGCAGGAAACATATTCTCTGCAAAATGCAAATATCTATAAAAAGATTGAGCTCTGTTCCATTAACTTCTATAAAAGCAAACAATCTTATTCACGACTGGTGTCTACAGGTTGGAAAGAGTAACTGGTGTTCTGTTTAGGAAACAGCCAAATGTGTTCCCAGTGACTGACTAAATAATCTCCGAGGATAACAATCCTGACATGATAATGAGGAAAAAAAATACCGTAAGTATATATTGGCACAGTTAAATTATTCAGGGTACATGGAATTAAAAATGCACATGTATTCTTCAGGTATTTTGGAGCAAGTTTGCTCTGACATTACCAAGTGATCTTACTCCTTGTAGTGGCTGAGCTGCATATATATACGGAATTAATAATTCATCTCTGCCACAAGGACAGCAAGTAGTTTTCCTCAATTACAATCTACATGGCTAAGATATTAATAAGCACTTCAAAGCTGCTTATGTTTGATTTGTTGCCTTTTTATCTTTTTGGTTTGCTTTTTTTAGCAATGTCACTTATGGCAGGTTGAGTCAACCAAGTTAACATAATTTGATCTGCTGAAGTAATTATGCAACCCTATAGGCCTAAGTAGAATCAATTATCTGCCAAAACACAGTGTATTGTTACCAATATTAATGGTGAGTGGTCACACATCTGTCCGGATGTGTGTCACAAGCAGCATCAATATCAACAAGCTGAAGTGGGCCAGGTCAGGGCGTATGATTGCCCATACTGTTTAATCATTACCATGGTCATAGGCACAGGTCACCTAGCACTCCCAACAAGCAGACTGGATGCCACCAAAGTATTTCGAAAAGTAAGGTATTTCAGGAGTGTAGACACGAGCTGTGCTGTGCAGTGGCCTCAATGCAAGAGAATAGCCCCTGGTGAATTTTCTTTCCTAGTATAGGCATAGTCACAACTTCTCAGTGCTGAGAGAAATATCCTGCCTATATGCTAATGTGGGTATTTTGAATTGCCTTTGGGTAAGAAAGAAGCAAGTTTAGTAAGAGAGAAAATGTAAGTCCAGTGACTAACATGATGATAGACTGAAGTTGTAGGTGATTTTGAGATCTGTTTACAGGCCATGCCACATATAGGGATTCTGTTTTGCCAAGGTCGCACTGTTTATCTTATTCAGTATCTATAAAATGAAGCTGCTGATTACTTAAGTCTTAGAGGAGTTTCAAGGTCTGATATATATAAATGTCTGAAATGGCGATGACAATGATAAAAACTCTTTTCTCATCTTTTCAGAACCTTCGGCTTTTTTTAGTTACACAGCAATAGACTTCGTAGGCTGTTATATGCATGCATTGCCAAAACACCTACATCTAAGAGTAAATATAAGTGCATTGTGACTTATTTGCCCATGCTTTCCCCCACAGAATTGTTTCTGTTTAATAATAATTGGTGTGTGGGAGAAAAATCTTATTACAGTACTCCTCCATTGAAATTGCTTGCCAGATACTAAGGAGGAGAAGGCTATAACATAATCTGTTCAGAGGTCATCCATCGAAGTAGTCTAGCATAAATCTGTTTTATTTTGTTTGTTGGCTGTTTCTGCATCATTTAAGTCACAGTGGAGTTAATCTATTAGACTTTTGGGTTTGTCGTCTTGTCTGAAATCACTAGGATATTTAAAAGGCTGACTTGCAAGAGAAGGAGCAGAGGTGTAGATTGTTCCTCCTCTACAGTATTTCTTCCATTTTCAATATGCCTTTCAGTTGATCTATACGCTTTCTTATTTTCAAACAATTTCAGTAGTGCGTATTATTTTGGTTTTCGTGGTTGTTTTTAAAAACTCTCTGTGGGGAGTTGTTCTGCACCTATATCCTTTTCTAAGGAAAAAAATATTCTCCATATCTTCACTCATCACATTCACCACAAATTATTACCTGGGAAGATGATCCCATTATATCACAGTCACAGAGGTCATTGTAAAAACTTCATCTGTGTAAAAGAAATGCAGTTGTCCTGAACATCGTGTAATTACAGCGAGTTCTTGAGCTCCCTTTTGGGGAAGAAAAGAAAGAAGGAAAGAAAAAGTGGTGCTATTGGAACTAACAGGGAGAAAGTATCAAAAGCAATCACCGCAGTGAGATTTCATAACAATGTGAAAGGTAATACTATGTATGGCTCTAAGGATAGTAGGCTAAAGCACATTCATTTGAATTTGTTACTCTAAGAACCTCTTTAGAACAGATAAAACTGGAGGAACCTTGGGATCTGCATGCTATAAAAACTCATTGGAGACTTCTATACTTCCTAGAGATGCTTCTTTTTCTTTTCATTGTGTGCACGTTGTATAGTTGCTCCAGTCAAAAAGGTATAAAAAATAAAATTTATGTAGTATCATATTATATACACAATTATGTATCCACTGCTTGCATGTAAAAATGTTATACAATGAACAAAACGGTGCAGATTCAGACCTGTGAAAGACTCCAAGAAAATAATGAAGTGCAACTTGGACAGATGATGAGATTTTGTCAACTTAAATCTAAGTAGGGGTTGTGGGATATACTACATGGTTTACTGAAGGAAAAGGTGCTGTTGTCAATGGACTAACTTTGCTATTTTGAATTTTTTGGCGGGGGGGAAGGAAAATGAATTCTTTCAAATGCATTAATTGCTGCATCATATTAGGTGCTATACGTAACATTGTAATCTGTCTGCCACGCTGCAACAGTTACAAATAACTGCCTAGACAAAGAAAAATTAATTGAGACATAGGTATTCTTGGGCATATATGATTGCTTTGGAGATCTTTGATTACTTTTTAAAAATTGTAGAAAAAAAAACAGGTGCCCAGAAATCCCCTCATTGTTTGATGTTCTGTAGGGAGGAGAATTTCCAGTACAATACTATATTTAAAATAACTGAATAGATATTTCAAGCTAAATGTGTGGTTCTATGTACACATGTAAATACAGTTATGAAATACATATTACCACTAAGGTCTTGAGCAGTGGTTAGAATGCTTAAATGCACTATTTCTGTATTCTATCCTTTAGAATAGGACACCCATCTGATGACCAAACTGTAACCTCTGGAACTTTCAACACTCAGATTCCACAAAACAGATTTATGTTTCCAAGGAGAAACTTTAGGTAAAGGTCTTGTTTTCAAGCCTGATTGCATCGAAATATGAAGAAGACATCATCTAATGTCAGACAGCCTCTCAGGATTCATAGCTTTGATGCCAGCTAGATTTTTCTATACTCCCGTTGAGTTATGATGATAAAGGGGTGAGGGAGATCTGATTTTTGTGATACTTCTGAGCTGTTATGCAGTGTTCAGGACCAGATTCACAACAGCATAAAAAGTGTGACTGAATAAAATGGGAGGCTCTGCAATGCCTCTGTGATTTCAAGACTTAAAAGGCAGGACAAGTAGCTGTAACTTAGAAGAACTGCTGTGCTAGGCCATAATCCAGAAACGCAGCAGCTTGAGCACAGTGGGGCGGCAGCTCACCTGGAACCTGTTTGAAACTTGTGTCTCCTCCTTATAACAAATTTCTGTGTGCAGAAGAGACTGTATCTCCAAATGTACAAATCGAGGAAGAAGCGCAGTGGGTTTAGTTGGTTCTTATAAAAGAAAAGCATTATTGGCATGTACCTGGAAAGCATAAAAAGCAGTCCTGCTTCCCTCACTCAGGAAACCTAAGGCTGCAGTGTGTATTATTGAAGTTTAGCATTGAGCACCAGGTACAGAGTTTTAAAAATGTGTGTTCTGGGCATTATGTAAAATATCAAGCACATGTGTAGGCATGAGGAAAGTTAATTTGCATATTCTACTGTTACAAACAATAACAGCTGTTCAGCTTCATTAATAAATTGCCAGTAGAAAACAGGTCAATATACATTTGCTCTTTGTTCTCTGAGCCAGCTGTCAGACTAATGGATGTGTATACATCGTGGTGAGTGTTCATCATAGGGTAATTTCCCAGTAACTTATTGGTAAAACAAGTTTAGATGAAAATAGTTTGAAATGGTGAAATACTGTAACTTGCTTTAATTTAGGATTTTGTGGAACATATATGGACAATTGCAATTTTTACTCAAGTTTGTGAGGTAAGCTGCTTTTTCAGCCATGTCTAAAATGAATCTGGAATGTCATGGGAATGATGTGGCTAGACAATGTGATTTATGGCAGGACAGAAATTTAGTTCAAATATCTCTTCATCTTACTTTTCCAACACTGTTGGCTTATGACTTGAGTTTACAACCATGTCTTTTTCTTTCCTGTTATATTTCATGTTTTCAATGATTGCGGTATTTCACAAAGAATGTATTTGTGATCTGTCTTTGGGACTTTTTGTCACTAACTCCTGTTTTTGACCAATTCATGATAAGCTGCTGAACTTGGCCCAGGGATTTAATGGGAGCTGTGTCCCTGTACACAGCCTCATTGCATGATCTCTCACATACCTTACTCTCTGAGAATATTAAAAGTATGACAGTGCTTTTGTAAGAACATGGGGTTTAAAGGTAGGGGAAAAAAGGTGCTTTCTATGGGTAATCTTGATTCCATATGTGTAAGTATGTAAAATACATTAATTTAGATATAGGAAAGGATTACACAAATGCTTAACTGGGATGCCATAAATACATGAACATTAGAATAATGTCTTGGCTTTTCACTTTTCAGAGTAACCAAACCTTTGTCTTCAGAGTAGAAGCATGCTTATGTAAGTAGATGGAAGTTGGGGACAGTTACAGTTGTTCATCTTCAAAACTTGCTTTTTTTAAGCAACAGAAGGCTTAAGGAGAAATATTTGGATAGCTAAAGACAGGGGTTTCTTCTCATCCAAGCTCACTTAAAAATAACGCAGCTGCTATTATACAAACTGTTTAAAAATATCTTAAAAATTCATTAAGTAGAATATAATATTTATTCTGTATTGTAGCTTGAAAGTAGAATTTTTAACATCTGAGTACTAATGCATAGTGCTTTTTTCATTCCAAAGCCATAAATGCAGCAGCATAAAAATTTGAAGCATATAGAAGAGAAAACAATATACACACGATATAAAAATGCAAAGCCTAAATGTTTCTCAGTTTCTCCCGCAGCTCAAGGAAAAACACTTCCTGAAGAAGTTTCAGTTCCTTAGCTTTTCATTAGCGAATTATCCACTAATAAATATATGCTTTTTTATTTACATGCTTTTTAATCACTGTAAGATATATCAAGGCTTGTGTTAATGTGTGATAACACACACCACACGTTGAAGGCACAGGGCTTCACCTTCTTTCTGACAACACTCACAAAACATATGTTATCTCTCCCTAACACTTGCCTTGTCTCTCACTGCTAAACTGAATCGCACAATCAACTGCACATCACATGTGAGAACCCCTTGGGCTTCAGCCAGTCCTTTTTCGACAATTGGCGCTAGCTGTGAGGAAGCAGTGTACTAAGTTAATAATCCAACATTATACTAAAGGAATTCTTTAGGAATGAAATAGAATTGCGAGCAAGTTCTATTAAATTCAAACATGCAATATTTAAGATTATGACTAAAACAAACCAATGAAATCTGTAAAATATGAAGCTAAGCCTAGTGATTCATCTTTAACGTGCCTTATGTGCAGACAGGGTAGAGCTGACAGAAATGTCACATTACTGTCTTCTGGGATGGCTGAGAAGCCCCAGCGCAGCGGGGAGAGCTCTCCAACCTGCAGATACAGTTTTTCTTTCTGTGAGGCTTCAGGCATACAGCTATCTGCCTTCCAACCAGCCTGCAGGCCTGATTTGGAGTCCTCCATGCTTCCCTCTCGAGTATGATCATGGTGAGGATGCCCTACCTCTTTTCGGTGAAAATATTGGAAGAACAGCAGAGAAATTGGAGAGGATGGGACTGGTTGGTTGGGAGGGATGTTTAGGCAGCAGGCACTTAACAGCTCTGAGGGAGGGACAAATCAGATAGCTAGAAGCCTCTATTAAACCCCTTTGGCATAAGAAAATCAGCAAAATGTATGATTCATTCATAAAGATTTTGTTCATACATGTACTGTTTTCATAAATGTTTTTTAAGTAACTCAGGAAGTATTCAAGCCCCAAAAGAGGAGGGTAATGAAGAAGCTTGTTTTCTCCTTCAGCAATTAAATGGAACAGGTCTTGTAGCACTTTTCTTTTTTAACGAGATTTCAGAATTGCAATTATTAAACAGAATTAAAAATAAACGAAAGAGGAAAGCTCATAACTGGGCAAAGCTGAATTAGTTTAGCAAAACTCAGTGCAGAACTCCTCTGGTTTCAGATTACATCTTATTCAAACAACCAAACTTTATGTAAAAAATTCCTGTTACAACTCATATTGGACAACTGCCATTTCCAATTAAGTCTGGAATAACACAACAAATATGCTTTTCCAAAGTAGCTTAATAGTGGGTATAAAACTGACACACAAGAACAAATTCTTAATGCAAGTCTGGATTTGAACACAGAACCATTTCTAGTGGTTGTAGAGAGCCTAAGCTGTGCAATCACTGGCAAAACCTGGTGGCAGTAGTGAGTCTCAATCCCATGTGGTTTTCTCTTTATTCTGCTTCTCTCTGAAGCACTCCATCATTAATACTGATGTAAGACTCCTGCAACCAGTGATTGAAAACCTTATAGGTATTCTATAAGCTTAGAGAAGGATGCTTGAAAAGCAGTGGGAACCTCCGTCTTTTGCAATCCTGAAACACCTAGTACCATTGCAACGGGCCAAAACAAAAAAAAAAAATTAATCTGGCTAGAATCACATACGAAACTGATTGATAGTTTAGTTTCAGTATCCCATCCAGAATACACAAAGAAGACAAGTATAAATCATTTTCCTTAACTCTCAATTTCACAAATCCTGTAGTATAAGAAACATTTTATATATGTACATAATCGTTTTGAAGTTGAAACAAACTTACATGTATAGCTTTTGTAGGAGCAGGGTTGTAAAATTTCATGGGAGAGAGACTGGTTTTATCCTTTCCTTTAGGCTAAAAAATACAAACATTTTTTCCAAAGTTTATTTTGTGCTACACACCTGGGAATGGGTTTGAGTGCTTAAATAGCAGTCCATTGCACCATAGCAGCAGTAAATGCAGCAGGGTTTCTGGTCCATACGGGTGGGGCTGACAAATAGGGTGTAGGACTCACAGTAGACCCACATGTTTCTAGAGAGCCAGCTGGAGCTAAAAGTATCTGAAATGGTACAGGACACAGTCTTCGGGCCACTGAATTCCCAAATTCAGTCTTGACAGAGATTGTCACATACACAGAACTACTTAAAAAAAGATTAACGTTCAGTCTTGTTTTTATTTTTAAACATCTATTTAAAATGAATTTTCTTAGATTTTTGAAATGTGTAGTATTGTCACAAAGATTTTATAATTTAACTTAGGAACAGATATATACCTTTGCAACTCAAACTACTGGTAATGCAGTCTTTAAAATTTTAACTATTTGGTACTTCATTATCTGTTCACAGCTATTTTCTGTGTCGGGTTTTCATCCATGACAATTATTCACCTGTTTCCTGCTAAAAACAACATCAAGACTGTGTACAGTTATTGAATGTTATTGCTAGTTTAGTTTAGTTTAGTTCATTTGTACATATCCAAATAAACATTTCCTTGTAAAAACAGATTTTCACATACAGAGTACCAGAGAAGTTTTTCATCTGTTAAGACTGAAGCAAATGTTTGAACTAAAAGGTCCATCTTGAATTTTCCAAACATAGTTTTGCTTTCAGACATGGAAACAAAACTATCTTCTTAATAAGAAAGCCAAAGAGTATATATGAGCAGAGGTTGGAAGAGAACCTGGTCTCTGTAAAATGACCTTATCAAATCTTTTGCACATTTGTCAAAGTATTATTATTATTATCTATAAATGTCAATATTGCCTGCTCTTCAATCATATCAGTCACCTTCTGTACAAACAGGGTTGTTTCTCACGTTGCTATTTTATTTCTAAAGGACTGTTGTATATAGTTGTCCCAGGAAGTATAACTATTCCCTGGAGATGATCTCATTTTCACACTTGAAGAACCAGTGTATTTAGGCCAATCTAACCACCTTCCTGGACAATTAACTTTCTTGTCTAGATTACCTGGGTAACAGCATTTATGGAAAGAAAAAAAAAAAAATCTTAAGTCTTAACCATTTTTGCAAGCATTAAGTTGACATCAGATTAAATGATCAGAACATAATTTAGGACATGAGCGACCCCCTTTTGTAATGATAACCTCCTTTATATAAGCCTTTAAGTGACAAGAAAAACAAATGAACCACTCAGATCAGTGTAATGGCCCTTGTAAAGAAGAAAGTGAGCCGAGAAACCTGGGACCTCATAGCTCTTAGCTTAGAGATATCTGAACATCCTTCGGGCAGCCAGCTCTGAGACAGAAGAAAATGGAGGATTCATTAGAGTTTATTTCATTTCTATTCATTATCTGGCTGATGGAGATGGGGACTAGTGATGATGGGCTGCTAAATCTGTGAAAATCTGTCATCTTTCCACTTCTACCTCGAAAGAAAAGACTATCTCACAGCATTTCCCCGCTCTGTCTTCTGATGTGGATCTATTGGACTACTGCTGAAGTTGCAAGTGGAAAAGGCAGGGATTGCAAGGGGACGGCTCTTCCTCTTCCAGAGGTTTCTTCTTCCTGTTGTCCAGCTGAAAGGAGACTGGAGTTGCCCAGCAACTCACTTTAACTCATTCCTGTTCCTCAGTGGATTAAGCATTCAGCTAAGCGTCATGACTCTACTAATTTCTTTGATTTCCTGATCTGTTCTCTCACTTGCAGCATGCAAACTATATATTTAGGTGCACCGAACTCACCAGTTGTATATTTTAGCATCAGACAGGGACTCTCACTGGGGCCAAAGGGACAGTAAAAAATTGTAACATTCATGGTTTAAGAAATAGTCTGACCTAGCATATAGAAGTCCATTGGGCCTGCTTCCAGAAGGAACAGGATCTATGAAATGATGGACATTATTCCCACAAGATAACAACAGGATTTTAGAATTGGAAAGATTCGGGTTGGAGGGGACCTCTGGAGGCCACATAGTCCAAACTCCCACTCAACGCAGGAACAACTTCAAAGTTAGAGTATTTTGCTCGGGGTTGCTTGTCCAGTTGAGGTTTGAAAATCTCCAAGGATGGCATTTCCACAACTTCTCTGAGAAACTTGTTCCAATGTTGCACCTCTCTCATTATTTTTTTTTTTCTTATTTCCAAGCAGAATTTCCCCTGCTGCAACTTCTGACTGTTACTACTAATGCTTTCATTGTACGCTTCTGAGAAACATCTGCTTCTGTCTTCTCTGTGACCACTCTTTAGGTAGTTGAAGGCTGCAATTAGATCTCTCCCTCAGCCTTCTCCAGGCTAAACAAAACCGGTTAATTCTCCTTGTCACTGTTCAACCACCATATGCTCCAGCCCCTAACCATTTTAGTTGTGCTCCACTGGACTGTGCAGTTTGTTGATGTGCTAGGAGACCTAAAATTGGATAAAGGTTTCCAGATGCAGCCTCACAAATGCCAAATAAAGGGAAATAATAACCCTCCATCACATTACTTACCATGCTTTTGCTAATGCAGTCCAGTATGTGGTTAGTCTTTATCACTTGCAAGGGCACACTGCTGATGAATGTTCAGCCTAGGACCTGCCAGATCCTCACTGCATAGCTGCTACCCACCCAACCAGTCTACAGTCTATACCAAGTCATGAATTTATTCCTTCACAGGTGCAGAAGTTTGCATTTACATTTGTCAGACTTCATGATGTTCATGCTAGCCCATTTTTCCAGTTTATTGGAATCCCTCTGAATGGCAGCCTAAACCCTCCAGTATATGAACCACTCCCCTCAATTTGGTGTCATCCACAAACTTGTTGATGTTCCAAGTTTCCCATTGTCCAGGTCACTGATGAAGATGTAAAATATTGTCGAGCACTATTGACTCCTGAAGAATAATATTTATAACTAGACTTTGAACTACTGTCTGTCATGTCCCTGCTCATTGCAGGGGGGTTGGACTAGATGACCTTTAAAGGTCCCTTCCAACTCAAACTGTTCTATCATCCTATGATTCTTTGAGCTCAGGGTCCAGTCAGTGGTACCATCCACTCTGTAGTCCATCCAAACAGTACATGTCACCTCAGTTTGGCTCTAGGATACTATGGGAGATTGTGTTGAAAGCTTTGCTGAAGTCAAGGTAAACTATACTGTGCACAGAGCCAGTCATTTTAGGGCACCTGGTGTTTGATGATCTTGATATTGACAATAGTTTTAACAGTTTTATGCAGGAATGGAGAGTATAATTAGTTCCTTGGTTTGGCTGAGAAGAACGTGCCACATTGTTGAGATTGCCCAGAATTCCCCTGTTCAAGCTGCATTTAAAAATATCAAGTATATTAATGTCTGGAACTTAAAACTCATCCTCATACATTTGCTTGGTCACCTGCATATCTAGATGGAACAAGACTGTGCTAGAAAAAAGGGGGTCGGTGCAAAACTAATCACACCATCTCACCATGAAAAATTCAGTAGAGCTTCAGGGATTTTAGAAAAAAGTACGTTTCTTTTTTCAGCAAAATCTTTGATGCTTCTCCTGGAGAGTACTTGAAGCTGTAATTACTGCACACTGAATCTTTTTAATTTATGCTGGTATTAAAGATGGAAGTGTCAAGAAATATTCTGGAAGAGGCACAGCAAAACAAGGAAGGGATTAGAGAGTCATGGCCCTGCAAGAACATGATGGAGAAAAATATTTCATTTTATTAAAAAAGAGGTGCAACAAGGAGGCTTTCAAGTGTTCCTCCTCATCAAAGAAAAGTCAAAAGCCTATAACACAGTCGAATGACATAGAGGACTTTTTTTTCCTGGTTTAAAAATCCTTTAGGAGCTGCGAGGCTCCTTACAATTGAGATCTATTTTCCTTTTCACCACCATCTTGAAGTTATTTTGCTTGGTTTTGCCCTCTGCAATGCTATTATTTTTGTCAGATATTTATGTTACTATGCTATATAAGAAGTACTTGGCTTGTGGAAAATATGTCAAATTGTTTAATGGAGCAAAAACCATTCCGCCATTTCAAAAATGCCATGAATATGCCATGCTCAGTCTTCCAGCTACAGAGTGAATTGCAATTAAGGACAAAATCTATTTAACTGTGTCGTTATTTTAAAGTTGTGCATATACACACTAATGAACATGCAGAATCAGTAACTCCATAGTTTATGAGAGCATTCTAGAGAGGTTGCACTGTGATGACCTATTATGTGGATTAATTGTACTGTTCACAGTTACACTTTGGCTATCCGGCCTATTTTATACTGTACTTATTTTCCAGTCCTTCTATCTCTACAGGGCTCCTGACAGCTCACCTCCTGTTTGCCAAATCTAGAACCTGAAAATCATGAAAATTCCTATTCATTTCAGAGCTATAAAATAATTTAATGCTCTTTTTAGCTTCCCTTTTTTTCAAAGAACTCTTACTCATTTAATTCCATTTTATAATTTTACAATACCTATTTGCTTGTTTCCCTGGTAAGGGGCTAACAGGCTAAAACTCCCACAGCCTGCTGTGCTTGCAAGTTACTTAATAAAGTTTTCAAGCCTTCCAGAAATCAGCACTCTAATAGGATTTTGAGTTGGCTGGCTATTTCTTCTCCTTTCCCTTGAAGTGGTGATACTAGGATGTCTACTGGAATAGAATTGAAGCACATGATGACACCAGCTGTTGGCAAGGGGAAGGAGCAATAAAATCCTTAAACAGACATGCAGCTACTTTTCCAAAATTTAAACAGCATTTGAAAGGATGTCCTCTTCAGAAAAAAATGATGTTTTCAGTTACAGAGGTACAATAACAGAGATTTTATGACCAATCATGAGCTTTTTGGTTCAAAACATAGTAGATCTACAGAACATAGATGAACAGCATAAACTCCCACAAGCCAAGTCCTTCATACTATTTTTTGTTATCATAACATACTGAAATAATCTGCTTTTAAATTTAAGATATCTTACACAGTGCATGGAGCTGCAGCAAAATATAAACAAAGTTTAAAAATTCTGGACTTAATATTAATGGTTTCCTGAGTTCCTTGGCATTGGGAGCTGTTTATTTTGTAAGAAACAGAGCTGCACTGATTAATTTGGAGTTGTGGGCTTCAGCAAAACAATGGTTATCACATGGTTTTATTACTAATGCACAAACGAATTTTCAAATGAAAGATTGTCCATAAAGTAAGCAGATATGTAACGCAAATTCTGCAAAGGCGTTGCAATGACCAAAACAATGCACATGGATGAAGGAACAGGAGAATATGATCTCTAAATTTTTACATGCTGTATTCCCCTCTACTTCAAGGGATTTTGAGTAAGCATCTGCCCTTGGATATAGGCAGGAATGGCAATTGTGAGTACATTTGTTATCTAAAGCTTCAAAACAATTTGCCGAACCAAATATATTTCATTTTTAGGGTTATTTGTTAAATATTACATCTCTCAGCAGAACTGTCGATACCAGTCAGTGCTTCCTATATGAGAATTTCCTTCCAATGGTCTCCTCCGGATTGGTATATTATATACATCAGTTTGTACCTAATGTGCTCTCTGTGTGTGTAGCATGCTACCGTAGTGCATGCATACTGTTACAGAGATGTGATTGTTTCCAGTCTCTCTACAGTGTCAGCTTAAATTGGTAATTTCATTTTCAAGCTCACTATTCCTGTACTGTATCTCAGCCCCTGATGAGCCAGCTGTGTGTGTGTTTTCCTTTGGGTGGCATGCAGGTGTTTTAGTAAACTATGCAACCTTTGTTTTTAGACAATATAGGCAATGCAAAGATTAAACACTGAAAACTTCTTAACTAATGTTCATGTGTTTTACCTACTTTCACGGTGGGAGTCAGTTTTTGACCTTGAAAGATAATTGCACAAATCCGCTTCTATTAAGATCCTTCCCCACCCTCCCAATAATTTAATAAGTATAGGAGCCTGATAAATAAAGCGTGTAATGTCAGTATTATGAAAGTTTAATCATTGGTCATTACAGTAGAACAAAGTAATTTAATAATTGCTCTGTGAAGTACCATTAGTGCATGTTAACTAACTGCTGTTGGATGCTAGGCATCTGAGGAAATGTGTAATATCTCTCCAGAGCACAACAACAGTCACTCTCTCTGTACTGCAAATGGCATGCCATCAAAGAAGGTATCTCTACTCCAGAGTCTAATGCAGAGGTGCCAGCTCAATCAAGGAAAAGCAAAAGGTTTGGTTTCCTGGATAGCTGGACTTTGGTTACCCTTACCAATAACCTAGCAGCAGGTATATACTATAAGTTCCTGGAGCAGAGCCAACCTTGTGTTCTGGGTTTGCGTAATGCTCAGCACAAAGAATATTTCCTTCCCATCCCTGATGTATTGTAAAATGTAGTGATATGCTCTCTCA
This sequence comes from Fulmarus glacialis, assembly GCF_000690835.1. NCBI lineage: Eukaryota > Metazoa > Chordata > Aves > Procellariiformes > Procellariidae > Fulmarus > Fulmarus glacialis. The sequence continues at coordinate 65,786 of NW_009227709.1, read as the reverse complement.
TACTATGTTGTGTTAGATTACAGACAGTGTGATGGGCTGCCTGTTACTTTGATCACTCAGTAGTCTAGTAGTCACCTGGTCGCATCCCCTAGAAGCGTGCATGGTACTGCAGATGTAACTCAGGGGGGTCTTTATTAATAATTTAGTTGGCTACCCTTTTCTGAGAAAGTGCAGAGCTAATAAAGAGAAACTGAAGGAGAGATCCTTGTACAGAATTCTGAAATAAGAGATTTAAGTATATCTAATGCAGTTTTTAATTGCAAAATTTTCTGCATCTGGTCTGTAAACAAACCTGTTGTTCAGATCCTTATCCTGACATTGTTGTTTCTTTTTACCTATAATTGAAACTCCTGATTTGGAATATTTTAAGTTTGCATCTGAATCTGATTTTTAGCTATGCACAGATCAGCCTACAGACTCAGGACCTAAGACCTTAGCTATTTAGTTTCGGCTTATCTTGAAAGGTACTGACCAATTACATGCAATGGACAAAGAAATATGGTGATTGAAATATGTGCATAGGTTATATCCTGTTAATTTCTATCCATAAAGAAAACTGAGTAAACAAGACCACACTGCAGAGACCAGGGAGCAAAAGTGATATATAAGCAAATAACACTTTGAAAAGCAAAAACCAGACTCTTGGCAGAAAAAAACAGAAACTCCCTGCACTGTGGTATCTCAAAAATGTTCATTTCTTTTCCTCTTGATTTTTTTTCAGCAGCTGGTACTAGATTATTTATCAGTCTCACTCATGAAACAGTCCTATATAATATACTGCTGCTACCTCCCAACTGTACTGTAAGGTCCTTGTCAGAATTTTAGTACAAGCAAATATATTTGTGAAAAAACCCCGCTGTTCCTACAGTTGATTTTCATCACGGAGAGATTACATTAAGCATCCCAGATCTTAAAACTACCTGTATTTTTCCCACCCTTACAGCTTACAATGAAGTCAGAACTATTCATTTCTCCCAAAGCAACCCTTCCAGTAGAAAAATGTTGAATGAGGATACTTATTCAAGAAAAGCACATGGCCACATGTTCTACTTTGAAGAGAGATGAATGACTATACTTTCTTGAGTAAAGTCTTGTCTTTATTAATTAACTGCCCTTAATAAACATGTGAAAAGTAATAGTAAAAATGTATGTGTCTCTGAGCAGTTAACACATTAATATCCAGAGAATGATGTCTGGAGCAGTAACAGAAAAATATTTCAAAAGATGATAAAATAATATATGGACCACATATTTTGCTCATTACTGGCTATGAAGTTGAGATTCAGAGGGCTACACTACAATATCCTTATACTGAATATTCTCAATGAGGATGTTGGCAAAATGTGGCTAGGAAGCAGTTAATCATCTTCTTAACTGTACAACCATTAACTAAGAAGCAACAATTAGCTGACAGGCTACGAGATAAAGAAATTCTAAGGCCTGAATATGCATTACTATTAACATTGTGATTGTCTTGATGTTTTGAGCAATTTACTGGTCCCACCATTAAAATCATAACAATAATAATGAATACAGTAAACTCCTAGCAATTTGTTCCTTAAAAATGAGGACCAGGATAAGAATAAAAAGCACATCAACACAGTGTCAGCAGCAAGTCAGAGTAATTAACAGGAGTCTCAAATTGGCATTAAAATGCGTCAAATAATTATGTAAGTTTTGTGACTAGCAGGTAAAAGCCACAAGACTGGATGCAGTCGCTGTCTCTGTAAACAAAATGAAAAGAGCAACAGGAAATCCTGAGTATATCTATACAACCAGAAAGTTTCTCAGCACTGGTAGTGCCTTTTAAGTTCTTCCATGAAATTATAAAATCAGGACAATTCATTTTTGAACAATAAATTAAACTCCAGGAAAAGATCTTCCATGTAACCTTCCCATTATGTGGCATAGAATAAATAAAGGAAAACATAATAGAAATACTCTGAATCTGAAAAAGACAGCAGGGAAAAAATTATCCACTTCTGACAAGGGTGCTGAAGTGCATGGGCTTCAGTGGACCTCTGTATCAGTTTTGTATACCTATGTAAGCACAAAAAATGCTTCTTAAATGCTACAAAATTGGAACTGGTGAGTTGGCATTCACCTGGCACAGGCATAAGTGTCAGGGGGTTTTGTGGTGATCTGGACTTAGCAGATGAAAGGTAATAATGATTCACTGGAGGGCAATAAAATATTTCGTCAAACTTTAGAAACAAAAGACATATTGGAAAATCTGCTGTGTAATTTTCTAACTGACCACAAGGTCTGGGCAGATTTGGATGTTGTTCAAACGACAAGAGTTTTCTTTATTTCTGAAATGGATATTTAACAGCTTGGAGACTGCCCACAAGAGTTCTCGCTCAACAAAAGTTCGGGTTTCTGATTGCTTATTTTTATCCCTTCACTGTTTTCTTTTCTGGAATAAACATTAAATCAGTATTCCCATACTCATTCCAGCCTCCACATTAAACTAGGATTAGTTAACTTCTCTTCAGTAAAAATGTTGTGCTTCTGGTTTTGTTAGGTTGTTTTTAAGAAACAGAACTCAAAACAGTGTCTTTACACTGCACAGTTGTAAAATGTTCCTAGCAACTTATCTTTATTATACTTCATAAGCAGTGACTTCGTAAGCAATAGGAGAGTCCATACACTACAGTGCAATGCTTTTTAGTCAAGCAAGTGTAAAGATTAATGGGAGTTACCAACCATTATGTTTTGGGGTTAAGGGATTCTTTGGTTCAATTTTTGTTCTGGACAATTAATTCTACTATTAATTGTCCCTATATGTAATATAATCAATGATAATTGTGCAGCAGATAAAATTATTATTGATCTTTGTGGATTGCTTGGCTTTTGAGTAAGGGTTAATGGCAACTTTCTACTGTATGGATTTTTTTTCCAATACATAGATCTGTCAGCAGCAGCAGCCATCAGGTATTGGAGTGAAGAGAGTTTGTGAGAACACTCTCAGCTTTGTTTTTGGTCACAGCTGGCATCTTTATGGGCCAGTGAGGATGCAGCTTAGATGAGAATGTGTGCTCTAATAGCCTAAATAGTTAAGACAAACAATGCTGTAAAAGTCGTCTAGAATTATAACTCCCCAAACGTCCTAATAGGAAGACTACATCCTGAACTACCTGTGTTCTGCACTTTTATGCCAACTCCATATTTCCTCTTCACACACCCTTTATTATTCCAGTTACTGGGGGAATGCGTGAAGAAAATAATGCCGAGACAGAAATATAAGATGGGAAGCAGCTTCAACTACAGAAAATTAATTGCAGATGTTTTGTTTACTTTTCCTTGCTTCCCCTTTGCATCAGTGCTGCTCGTATCCTTTCTTAAATGTGCTTCTAGGTATTGTTGGCAAAATGGATCAGTCACTCAAAAAGGATGGTACAGTTACATAAGGTTTAGATCACTGGGTTTTTTTCTTTTTCTTTTCCCCAGTTTAAAGAGTGAACAATGTCTCAGGAAAGTTTAGAAGTGTATTGTACTAGGTTATAATTAGCTCAAGTTATCACTTCTTGCAGTAGGGTTTATTCTTTGAATTGCCTGCAATTTAATTTGACAAGCACTGGTCTGCGGACATTGTTAAAATCCTTGACGTGGCCATTGCAAAGCTATTAGAGACTCTGCTTCTCTTTCATTGGTGCCAACACAGCACTTTCAAAAACTCTGTGATAAGTTCAAGACATTTGACAGTTGTTTATACATTTATATAATTTTGAATGCATGCAAATTTCAAAACAGGGTACAAGGCATGCAAAGTTATTCCTAGTCTTGAGGAAAATCCTGTCTACCTCTCAAATGACAGCTTTCCCCTCTCTCAGGAGAGGCTCATTAATAGATTTGCATTTTGGGCCATGAGTCATTCTAGCTCTGCTATGCTGCATTCTTCCCTCCCTTGTGTATAAAATGGGCATGCACTGTTAGTTTTACTGCAAAGTAATTTCTGCTGCCTCGAAAACCTCTTAAATTCAGCTTTAGGAATTTGAAACATAGCTTTGAAGCATGTTCAGTTTCAAGAGTCCTACAGCCTGTCAGTGCTTCCTGGCTGCAATCTGGAACATGCAGTTTTATTATAGCAAGCATTTCTTCATCATGGATTCTTTATATAATATGTGCACAACCTATGGTTAATGGTGTGGAAATGTTTTATTGCAACTTCCTCTTTTAAGTAGATGTGTTTCTAAATTATTTTGCCTAAAGCGTCTGTTATGCCTCCTGTAACTCATTCAATATTAAATCCCACTTTCATTTAGACTCCAAACTGTGTGAAGCGTATAAAAAGAATCTCATCTTGCTTAGTGTTTCCTTATCCTACCTTTGCCAGACCTTTTGGTGAGGAATACCTTGTGGTTATCCAGTCACATTACATGATTTAGACTCCAGCCAGGGCAAAATAACGTGCAAATAGAAGAATTAATAACACTGTAAACTGACAACACAGTGTATTGAAATTCGATATCAGACCGGCAAAGAATTGAAAGAAAAATGTACTTAAATTACTTATAAACCAAAAACCCTCTTTCTCCTTCAGCTAACTGTGATCTTCTAACATGGCGGCAGGCAGAGAAGCAGATTGCGCAATTATTATTATGCCTTCGGTTGCATCCTATTAAAGAAAACTCCCCTTTGAGTATCCTTCTTCAGAGTACTTTTCTTGCTGTAACATTTTACTTCTTGCAGCCAGTTTTTCCTCTGAAGTCTACCAATATCCAGACAGTTTTAATCCTTTCCCCCGCCAAAATGTAATCTATTTACCCCTTCTCTAAGAGAAGGCTGACTGTAACTCCAAATTAATGTGTGGTTTTACTCAGAGATGCAAACATCTCTTTGTGGGGCTGGGTATCATTTCTCATACTTGAAAGGCTAACTGTGAACTCCTCATTTCAGCAAAGGATAAAGCCCTCCTCTCTCCCTGTTCACTGAAAAGTTTCAGAGTGAAATATGTCTTACCCTGGATAATCTAGTAAGTTGTATGTCGTTTTACATATTAATGCAGTTTCTACATACAAACTCTAAATGGGTGGAACTTATGGGTGGCTCTCAATCTCAATGGGAATGAATCATTTTCATATGAAATGAGCTTGGAATGAATAGCTTTCAGCCTCCTTTTCCTAAATATACTGCAATAGTATGAATGAGCCAAATATACAGCCCAGCTCCCTCTAAAGTGCGTTAAACTGCAATATACAGCCCAGCTCCCTCTAAAGTGCGTTAAACTGCAGGGGCGATGCACAAATGCATAAGAAAGATCTTACACTGTAAAACTGCAAGGATTGGAAGGAGGTCTTTATTTCTTTGTTAAAAAACTAATAATCATTTGAAAGTTCAGAAAAGCATTTAGGCAGTTGCAGTACTTTTTTCCAGTGATCTGATGCACCACTTCCCTTTCCACCTGCCGTTTTATTCTTGGTATTTTGGAAAAATCTTGCATTTTGGAAGGACCAGGAAGCTTATAATTCTGCCTGAGACAGCTGGAGTTGGACTGATAAATTAGTTTGGTCACAAACCAGATATAAGGGTTTTTTAAATGTCCTCTGACTTCTATTATCCATGCAGGGAGAAGGTTAGTTGATTGACAACTTTTTTTTCCTCCATATCACAGTCTTTTAGCACCCAGAAGTGATGTATTTCGTTAATGTATGGATCTGCATGGCCTCTTGATTCAGGAAATGAATTACCTCACAGAAACAAAGCCCCCAAAAGATGAATTTAGATATATACTTATGGACATGGAGATACTAGTTTCTACAGTTAAAATAGTCCTTTAAAAGTCAACAAAAGATGGGCAACTTCTTATTTATTGGATAATGGTTCTGGTCTGGTTCTGTCTATCAGATAATCGAATTTCTGTTTTTATGAATATTATAGAAAAATGGTACCATCACACAAGGGAACAAAAGAGACTGACCTCAAGTTATTATTTGCAAAGGAAATGGGATTGGTGGCAAGTAGTGAGTAGTGATGAGTCAGAGACTGATGGGCAAGCAGCTTTTCATTGGAATTCCACTTTATGAAATAGTCTTTTAAATAAAAGGAAGTTAATATTTTTAGATATGTAAAATACAGAAGATACTGCTTATCTTGGACCTTACTTTCAGCACTCTAAAAAAGCAATGTATTGCTATTTGAGCTGTGCTATATTTGTTAACTGGAGTTAATGGCTGAAGAATGACAGGTGCCTTTTCGGCAAGGAGGAACAAATCTTGGTTCAGTCTTTCAGAACTAAGAGGGTCAAGGAAATCTAGCAATAAATTGTGTTCCTGCTTTGTTTACTCCACTTATTTTGGATTGAGTTCATCAGAACCATAGCAGCCCTGTTAAGACACACCTTCTTCAGCAATACACCTTTTACAATGAGTCTTTCTTCATTCAGAATTAAATTTATTTTGTTCTGTATGTCCCTAAAGCATTTTAGATAATTTATGTTATACTGAACGAGGCAATACCACCAACCGTACCTTGAAAACCCGACCCCCAGTTGCATATTATACAATGAGAGAGACGAGCTTTCAGATCGTGATGGGCAAATTTTGCCTTCACAAGCGTGTACTGGCTTCAGCGGTTCCTGGGGATGAAGCTGAAAGAGTCTGAATAGACAGTGCACTTCAAGGGAAGAATGTGAAAAAACGTCATCCAAAGGTACAAGTGATATAAAAGTTCCCACATGGAAATATTAAGTGTTGTGCAGAAGATTTGTTAAGGAGCTTGATACTGGAGTTTGAAAAAAGGTAGAAGATTACAGCTATGAATTAAATGTTGGGCTACATTCTCATGTACAGTATAATCAATATTGTGGTATCACTTTATAAATATACCCTATCTAAATCTTGATTCAAGCAGCCTATAAATTTGAAAATTCAAATCTCGATCCTAAATATCTGGAGTACTGCTCAGCCCTACTGCTTTGTCTGTCTTTATTTCTGGTTACCAGTCAGAAATGTATGTTTGATTGATTAAAACTTGACTGTAAGCTTTGATGGAAATGAACAGCAATCAAGCAGGCGAACATCTTCTTTCATTTTAATCTATTGCTTTTAAATCATAGTATCTTGGTTTATATTTTTGTTCCTCATCATTTATTGTTGAAGTTCTTTGTGTTTCCTTATATCATGTAGACCTGTTACTTGATAGGCATGAATTGACTTAGTGGAATTTATGCTCTGTCGATCTCTTCAAATTATTTTGACATTTTCAATGCTATATGAAATTACCATATTCTTCTCCTTTAATTTAAAGGGTTACAGTCAGTTTAAACAATAATCTTTGCACTGCACATATATTAGCTATATTGTGGAGGAGGCCACAAATAAATTCCAAGTAAATCTCTCTTTTCCTTATCTTATTATAGCTATAGGTGCTTTTTTACATACTGCCAGAGAATTTTTTGTCAGTTCTTTTTGTTATTTGGGATTATTTTTTATATTAAGAGCATTACTTTTAGACTTAATTTGGTGGGATTTTTCGAGAGTCAAAAATTACCTTAGAAAAAATGATACAATAATAGGAGTGATTTCTATGCAGGAAATAAATTTTATTTCTTTATTTTCTGTAAATCAGCTTACATCTACTGACTCCAATAAAATTATGCTAACCTACACTAGCTGGAGGTATGGCACATTATGCAAATTTCCTTTTAGCTGCAGTCTCTTTTTTTTCATTATTATCCACCATCAGTGTTTCACCCTACCTCATCATCTGCGTTATACTCCTCCTTCTTCTCATTCCCTCTCTACCCAAATAGAAGTTATCAGCTTCCCCTCATCTGTCCTTTTTATTCCCCTTACCCCAAAGCAAGTATCTTCTGCCGTGTCTCCTATTTAATATTGCATTTGTGAGGAGCCTTTATCACACCACCTCATTTTCTGCCTTCAAATACTTTTCCTAACTTTGCTTCCCATTATGCTTACTAACAACTGTGCAGTGTTAAGGCTGCCCTGCAATGCTGTGCTGACCTATTTGCTTGTTGTTGTGTTTGACAGTGTTTGCTGTTTGTCTCTTGCTGAGTTCACAGTGTGTAGGGTCTTGAAATAGAAGAGATGTAACTATTTCTTTGTTTTGAGTTTATAGAGCAAGTAGCATATTAGAGCTCTCAGATGCTAAGCCATATAGGGGATATAAATTAATCTACACTCTACTGGATGTGCTCAGTATTGTAAATTCACAGTTCATGACCAGAGAACATCAGACAAAATATATTTAATATAGAAATCACATAGAAAAATAAATGCTGGAGTTCCTTTACCTTTTTTTTTTCTTTTTTTTTTTTTTGTTTCCCCTGTGTTTTAATGAGTTTGGGAATCCCCCAAAAATAATCATTAAGAATGTCCTTATATATTCTCCTCTACTTACAAGGGTACATTTGCAGGTCAGTAAATTCACCACCTTCCAGTCAGAACTGTAGAAAATGTTCACATCTTGATGTCTGAATTTCCCCTAAAAAGTGGGGTAAGAGGAGAAGGAGAAAGGGGAGAGTTAATGAAATAGAAATCTGTACAAATATCCTCCTAGGCTTTGGAAATATGTTCAGCTTTATTTCTGTTTAGCACTTCTGGTGTAGCTATGCAGAAGACCAGAGAGCATAATGCCACGTGTTTTTTATTCGATACTTTCCATGTTTTGACAGGCACAAACGGCTCTTCTTACATTGGGACTTCTGGTTTTTTTCCCCTCTATGCACAGTTCTGCATAGTTCATATCTGAGACAGATAATGCTGATTTCACCCAGTATTATTTCTTTCTTTCGGTGCTGGTGCATGTGATTTCCTAACTCATTTGTTTCAGCTTTACGTTCTTCTGACTCAGTTGACTTCAAAAGATTCACAATTCAATCCACACTAGCAGCACCTTTGCATGGAGAAATATGACTATTTTTTTAAAATACTTTAGTAATGAAATATTTGATTATATCAAGGAGTTCTCTGTAAGTCAGAGTGATTTTGAATTACAAAAGTTGTTATTTCGAATATTAACTTACCCGTCAGATTTTTTTTTAGCTATTGGAAATTTAAATGTCAGAAAAGATGCTTATGCCTATTGGATGCCATTAAAGTTCTTCTTCTAATAAAGTCTCCATGCTTATTGCTTTTTACTGAAGAATATATAAACAGAAAACTGAAGAGGTGATGAAAGTATACCATATAGTTTGTACAAAGCAAATCAAGACCATTTTTTTCATTCCTTTTGAAGTTTATTTTTTAATTCTTATTAATTAGGGTTTCAAATTATTAATGTTTATGCAGATTTCTAAAGCTTCATCAAAGGTCCTTACAGCATAATGCAATTAAGTTTCAGTTGATTAGGCAATTATAAATAAATGAGAATTTTTTCTATGTGAACAATGCACTCAGATAAACTGGTTTGTGGAACTAATGTGATAAAAGGAATGCTGCAGGAGGGTTGTCACATTTATTATGCAAACTTAGAAAATCCTTGGAATTTGGAACTTTTAACGTTCTGTTCTCTGCCTGGCTTCTATTCATTTTTTGATAGGGAAAACCAGATAAGATGTAAATTATTGCCCATTTTTTTTCTCTTTAAGTCAATTATTCACCACAAGTCATGGCTAGGAGATATTTGCATGTTTAATTCAAGCTTAGTTGTGGAAAAAAATCTGTGCTTTGTACTTTTCAAACATTTTAATTAAACCAATGGCATTTACGAATATGAACCAAGTAATAAATGCATTTTATTTGTTCAAGAGATTACTGATGGATGATAGTATTCTAATTTGGAACAGTTTTACAGGTTCCTTAAAGTCTTTCAAAGCTTTTAATGTTCAATGTAGAACAATGCTTTTCTAACTTTAAAGTAGACACTGCAGCAAATAATAACCCCTTTTTTACTCTTGATGCTGTAATTTCTAATACAGACTAATGTGTATGTAGGACGTAAAACCTAAAATAAGTGATGGAATATGTAGATCATATGCTTATCATCTTTATTATGTTTTACAAGATGTGCATTTATTTGAAAACATTTTAATCATTTAACATCAACTGTTGCATCCTGAGAGGGGCATATCTGACCAGGCATTCTGAAAAGGAAGAATGTTTATTCATATATCTATTTGATGGATAAGAGATATCGTGTAACCAGTTTTTGCTAATGAAGCTTAAAATGTTTTCCTGACAGACATACAAATTTTAAAACTGCACTGATTATTGTCAGTAGATTCTTCTCAGCTGCAGAATTGATCTTGCAATCTGAAATGTTTCTTAATGGTAATTTAAAATGCAATTTGTTTCTTTATAACTTTTTAAATGCCGTTTGAGTAGTCTTGTTACTCTTTTATTGTACAACGATAGGCAACATATTCTACCAAAAAGAACTAATATAGCAAGAAGTGTTCACGCGTGATCAGTGGTCTGATATTTTATCTGCCCTGCTAACAGTTGTTATGGGCAATATTTGCATTTTATATATATATGTGTGTGTGTGTGTGTGTGTATAACGGGCCTATGAGCTGTTTTTCTGCTTTCCAAAGAGTTGCGAGTAGTGCTTATCCAGTTTCTCACATACACAGACACCCACTTTCATATGCATATACTTTCTTCTTTCTGGTTGCCAACATGTTAGATTATGGTGGATAACTGAATGGAAGCTGAAGTAATTTTTTTCAACTCTACTTCTGAGGAATTCTTTCTTTGCAAAGAAAAGTCTAGCAGCATGACAATCCAGCATTGTAATGTAACTTGTTTCTTTCATTTATTCTCCAAAGTAAACAAATCTCATGTATTATCAGTGCCAGCAAATCTATTCCTGCAACACTTTATGGCTTTTTGTAAATTAACAGCTCCTGATAATATAATTACTTTCACAGAGAATAACAAAGGACAATTAGAAAAAAAAAAAAAGTAATTTGACAACTGGTATAAAAAGGACATTTCATGAAGTTATCATGTGTAACAAGTGCAATGGAGTATTTTTTTTGGAAATGGAGGGTCCTGCTCAAAGTATCACTTTACTCACACACTTAAACATAATTGCACATACACAGACACGCTTAAGTCCATATTTAGCAAATTGTTTTATGTGCTTATGTACTTAGTAGTGGGATCTGTTTCTGTTTTATATTATTGGCAGTAATCCCCATACATATAGATCAGTGTGGTCCAAACAAGAGCCCAGTATGTCCTGTAGGTTCTTCCCATTCTACCCACTGGAAACACAGAATCTATATTCAGGCAGCAACTATTTCTTCCTGTGTTTGCAAGAAACACAAAACTGGGGCCTGCCTCTGGGACCACATGAAAAGATGGGATATACTTCTAGGACATGTAGGTTTGCATCATGGTGCAATCTGCTCTCACAGTTGAGGAAAAGGGAGAGGGAAAGGAATATTCCAAGATTAATGTATAGCTCCTGCAGTTGCTGAGGCTGGACAGCATTGCGCTAGATAATACCATGGACCCCTCAAAGATGACACAGCAACAACACAAAACATCAAAAATGGCAAAATGAAAAGTCGTCTTCTTAATTAACTTCAGCAGTGTGGTGTTAATAATGAATAACTCCTTAAGTTATTATTTTTATATGTATGAATTAATTTATTACTATTTTAACGTTCCCTATCTGACTTTTTAAATTCCCTCTTTAATTGCTCTCACCTAAAAACTGCAAAAGTTGTTAGAAGGCTGCATGGTAGAAGGAGGGACAAAGTCAGGATAGGGCTATAGGAGTGTTTGGAACCATCTTAACCCTAATTTGGATGCACTCTGCATGCTAGAAGCCTCTCCTCTCCTCAGCAAGTAAGATTAGTGTGTACCAGCCTACATGCTGCTGCCAATAGATTCCTAGTTTACAATCAGGTTAAGTATCTACGTTGTGACTGCAGCTTCACTCCTCCCCCTGACTGAGGTAAGAGTTGTACTTTTATGAAGGGGCACCATTGAAATATTATGGGCAATATCAGCACAGAGATGTGTCACCCTAGCAAGCACTCTACATCTGCAGATAAATTGTTAAAGAGAGATTACCAGAACTGCTCCCTGCACCTCATCAGCGCTCCTCCCCTCCTTCTTTTCCAAAAGTAATTTTAATGTTTTTCACCCATTGCAGTATCTGAATCATAGACGAGGGTTTCACTTCACAGCAGATCTGGTATTTCCAAGTTTCTAAATCACAATAAAAAGTGAAAAATAAGGATTAAATGTAATTTGTTTTAAAAAATAATATTTCTCTCTGTGATCTTGTACACGTCATATCAGTTCTGAATTATTCAGATATCAAAAAGGTTAAAATATGAACTACGTACTGCTATAAAGCATTATATACTGTATTGCATGTGTATATAATACGGTAATACATCATGAGTAGAGTTCACAGAAAAGTTTTACTTCTTGGGTTGAAATGAGAAGCACAGAATAAGTCATGTTGACTTTATTCCAATAGTTTATAACCAAACAAAACTGAATTTGACACCAGTACAGGAGGCATCTTGTCTTTACTTTCTTTTACAATTACTCTTCTGATGAGTATCTCCAATATTGCCACATGTTTATATAGAGCTTGCAGGTGAGAAAGGGATCCGACAGCAGGAAAAGTGCAAATTGTGGCTGTGGTGGTCTCTGGATAAAGATATACGGAGACCCTGATACTATCCTTTAAGGTGATCAGTGACTCTCACTGGATGAGATTACACTAATGCCTGCTGCCCGTTGCCATTGGGAATCTTACCAGGTTCTAAACTTAACGGCACCACACTCTGGTGCTTCCACTCCATGTCCCAGTACTTCAGTTACAAGTGCACTGGCATAAATCAGCACTCATGGCAGACCTAACACCTTCCCAAAGGGATAGAAGAGGTGCTGGAGCTAGCCCTACTACTACTTGGAGCAGAACTGACGAGGAGTTAGAGATTGTAGGTTTTCAAATTTAGTACAGTCTGGTTACTTCTACATTAAAGGCTAGTGCAGCACAAATTGAAGACAGAGGTTTCATTTACTACAACCTGCTAGGGCTCCAGGACTGTGTGTCCACACTGTATTTTTACCGGCAACCAAATTCACACAGGTGCCAATCCTACATGCATGCCAGGCAGGCAAAGAGAAGAAACTAGTGGAGTAACCCGCATCCATGTTACAAGTGGATTGTGCCTTGGCATGTGACAAGGCTCTAAATTGTGCCTTGGCATGTGACTTCAACCTCTGTTCCATTAAATATTCAAACATTTTTAGTACACCAGCAGAGACCTCAAGTGCATAACGCAAGACAAATCTTCATCAAAAATAAGCCTACAGTGCACTAAATCACTAATGCATTCTACATATTTTTTACTGAGTTTGACCATAGTACATTTTATCATTTGTTGAAATTTGACTATGTTTAACATGTTTCTTCAATGCTGGATCATCTTCACTAAAACTGAGAGCAAACAATTGAACGGTGATTCATGCAGGATTTGATGGAAAAGGAAAAGAAATGGAAAGCGAAGGGAAAGGTCCTCTATGATTAAATCTGCAATAGCTTGTTATACTGATTTCACCATATGATATACTGCCATCATGATGTATGGCAACCCTCCTCCCCCCCAGCTGTAATTATAGAAAGTACACTCTCTTAATGGGTGCTATAAATTTCAGATTGAGAAGCCTTTCCAAATTTTCCTCCTTTAGTTGCAGTAGGATATCCACAAAACCATCAATTTTTATCTATATTAATATTTTTAGCAGGCATGTCCAGGACTGAAATTCTATACAGTGAAAACCAAATCCTGAGGTAATAAAAATCAATATAGGCATATTGATATGATAACATTAGCATGATAAAAATATAAGTCTTCTGTTAAGCCAATTATTAGGGCTTTCTTGCACACTTCTAATTTTTTGCTGAGTTGAGAAATACTTTTCCAGATGCATTGAGGTAAATCCATCTGCAAATAGAAGTGGATTTAGCTATGTTTCAGTAAGGATGATTAATTGCTCTTCTTGGGCTTGCCTTATTGAAGAATGATGGATAACACTCTTCTCCCAACGGATTGATCTGCCTCTGGTCAGTTCTCCAGTTCGATGAAAAGGAAGGAGAGTTTGTGCGGCAAGATTCTTTGGTAGCGTCTCCAAAAAAAAAGCTTTACACAGCTTCATAGGCTAGCCTGCAGGGAATATAGGAAAAATAACAGTGTGTCTAGAGGATCTGCTCGCAACAGTAGTTTTCCACCACTAATCTTGCATAAAGCAATGTCTTCAAATACTCAGTTGTATTTGAACAGTTAAAAAAATCTGATTTTTTTTCTATCAGCAATAATAACATCATAGTATTCAAAATTATGGTCAATTTGGTTGTAGAAATCATCAAATCTATTACAATGATAGCCCTAATGTCAGTACAGAAAGTTTTATAATGTACTACCACATTTGTATCACAGTTGACTTACTTCATAGGTGATGGAAATGTTTTGCTATCATTAGAAGAGTGTACAGGCACTCACATGGAACGAGTGTCTAATAAATATTTCAATAGCATGAAACAAGTGAAGTTGACAACTCTCCTTGCATAAACGCAGTGAGTAATGGGATTAATTCTTTTTCTCAAAATGTCATCAGTGCAGTAGGAGTTTGAAGCAACTTCCTGTCTTCTGTCTCCCTCTGATTTTACTTGGACTGAATATGCCTTGAAAAAAATGGTGATATGGATGCAATTTCATTACAACTTTATCAGAATTTCACCTGCTCAAAACAATCTCAAAAAACCATATTCTATTAGTCTCTTGAGAGATTCCTTGATACAAGTTTCAGCTTACCTTGCAAATGTTAGAAGTAAGACTGGATCTGCTATCACTTACCCCTCATATTTTCAGTATTTGCAGGGCAAAATGGAAGTGTAGAATAATAAGGATAGTTATAGTACACTTACACTGTGGCTGCAAAAGTACTGTGTTGGTAGGGTAAATGATCCCTAACTGAACTGTGCACTGTCATGACTAGGTTGCTACTACTACTTGAACTTGCTGTTTTAAAACTAGCTCAGTTACATGTATGACCAAATAATTTCTGCGACTGTATTGCAGAGAAACACTTAGTCTAGAATTTTCACACAATACTTGTTGTTGCTTTCTCTGAGGCTGTGGAGGGGGCAAAAAAAAGCTTCATAGTATTTTACCCGGAGTATTTTATCTTCATTGTTTTGAAAAGTTATGGAGCTAGGGTTTCCCTTAAGATTTTGGCTTAAAATATAGTTGATCTAAATTGCTGTTGCTTGACTAGTAGTGTTAGAAGAAAAGACAATTTATCATGAAGGATGTTCTCTTCCTTTGAGAATGGCCAATGTCTGCTTTTCTTGGCAGAAACGGTATGAATGGTGTGAATTATGAAATAATTGCTCAATATATACTGGTTAGTTTGATGCAGGTTTTTGTTTTGAGAATTGATTGCTTGGATAGAGTAATCTCTTTAAAGATGTGACAAGCTTTCTACTGGCTATTATTAAATCAAAAGCATTTATTTGTAATATTTAATAGTACTTAAATACACAGTCTCAGATGAAAAGCTAAAAAAATCCAGGAATTACGTCAATGATATTGCTTAAATGAGGCTTGCAATTGCCATCTTACTTTTATAATCTTTCCTTATATTGCAATGAAGATACTTAATACTTCAAATCATTATAGTTCTGTCTTCATGCAAGCCAGGAAATAACTTGAAGTTACTGGGAGGTCTTTAAGAAGTAGTTTAAAATCTCTTGTTCATGCTATTCTGGAAATCTATTTTTTGAAGTGATAGTTTTTAGAGTAGGAAGAGAGGTGAGACAGAAATTCTTCATGCTATTTTGACTTCATAGGATTTAATTTTTAAAAGGATTTAAATCAAAGGATTTGAGTCAAAGGATTTAATTATTTACATTGGATCTGGATGAGTAGCTATACTAACAGAATACTATTGTATAAATCTGATTTGGACTGGCTTATATAATGGCATCTTCTATTTCCAGTTGTAGGCAGTGGCAAAATGATCTTTGATTGCTACCGTGCAGCACATTCAGCAGTAGGATTGTAATGTGTGTATTTATTTAAAGTCTAACAACAATCAATTCAGTTACAAACTGATGTTTTTTTAAATGTTTAAAATTTGAGTTATGAAACAAAATTGCTGGTTATACACTGTACCTGTTCTTTAGCAGTGTCTACACCAGCAAAATATCTCCTTCCTTACTGGTAAAATCTGAAAAAGAAAATATGTGAAAAATAGTCTTCTCTTTGAAAACAGGTAAAATGAGAAAATGTAATACTCTATAGGTTTGAGATAAAGAGCTGAAATGATAAAATAGAGGCTCATAAATTAAAATGTTCTAATTCATTCTTCAACTTCTGAAAATTATTTGATTGGGATGAGTTTGTGTCAGGAATGTTTGCTCACAGATGAGGAAATGAAAGAAAAATGCACAGAAACCACCAAAGAACAAGGTCACCGATTTCCTGACATCACAAACTGCTTTGCTCCATGCAAATACATCTGTATTTGTTTATTTATATGGGAAAGAAGTATGAACTAAAATATCTACTACTTACTGAAAGAAGCGAAAGGGATGGACTGGAACTGTAATTAAATCCCACATGGTAGGTGATGGGCAATATTCCTGACACTTGTAATTTTCCTTCAGCAAATCCGAGTTTTCCTCAAGAAAACTGGCTTTTGCTGATCAGCATGAGCTAAACCAGTGGATAGGTGTTACTCTGCCCAGAAGGGACAGCATCTTTGGTTTTTCTATGCTTGTGTTGTGCCTCCTGGGACAGAGGTTATCCTGGAGGCAGGGGAGGAATTCCCTGGATGGGCAGCTGGTGCTGGGTTTGCCTGGAGCGAGAGCATGGCCCTTGCCACCGGTGCAGGGAGGCAGCGAGGGCGGGGGTACTGACAGCCAAGCCTCAGGGGGATGGCATAGGGATTGCTGTGGCGTGGAAGGTCACTGACGTACCTGGAAGCAAACTTGGAAGCAGTGCCGCATAGGAGAAGTCCCATTTAGTTGCTGTTTTTCTGTTTCAGAGGTAGAACTGCTAGTTTTATTTGTATAAAATTTGTCTTTCAGCTACTCTGGGGAGTATGCTATGCGGAAAAGCCTAGGTAGACCCTTCTCAAAGCTCTGGCCAACTCAGGGTTGTGTCTCAGCTGCATTTAAGAGTTTGGCCTCCAGCTGCATCGTCCTATGTTTATAACTATCAGCCAGGGCTGGAGCACCCCTTGCTCATCCTGAGCCCTGGGCCCTGCAAGGAGCAGCTCTGTGAAGGGCAGGAGGTGCCTCCTGGTGGGGTGGAATTATCAGCCTGGCTCCTGCTCCCTGCCATGCTGTGCCACAGCTGGCTGCAGCTCATCTTGGGCAGGGAGCAGGACCCGGGAAACAAAACGCACCACCAGCATGGGTTCACCTCCTCCCTTCATCTGCTGTGGTATCAGCTCAGCAGCAGCAACCGCCTTCCTAGCACAGGAGTCTTCCTCTAAGGCCTGGAAGAGGAAAGCCCTCGCTTGCCTTGTATTTTGGGTGGGCAGCTGAGTCCCGAGGCTGGCTGCAAGCAGACCCCCACAGGGTTCAGTAATTTTGGTGGAGCAGAGTTCAGGATTTAACCTGGGGCTCGATTTATAGCTAAATTATAGAGAGCGCTTGGATTTCGTGTAAACTTCACACAGTTTTTCAAGAGAGTTGGTGGATTTTAGTATATATTAGTGTGTATATATATATTAGTATATATTTATTATCTATTCATGCCTTCAAGCTGAAGAGTTAATTGAAGATGCATAGCTAGTTACTCAGAGTCCCAACTGGAAGTCCCTGGGTTAGCTAGTAATCACCCCAGCCAGTCTCTTCTACAGGGTGGCTCAAAGCAGGATTTTAACTTAAATGTACCAAGAACAGGTCTTTCTCTCCTGACTGATTAGTCATGCAATACTGATGTTGCAGACTGTGCTTGCAGTGGAGTAGAAAGATTAAGCCAGGTAAAGCTCAATTCTCTCTTCCAGAGAAAGCATTAATTTTCTTCAGGGATAAAAAATAATAATAATAATCAAAACCTAGTAATTCAGCAGTGTAATAAAACAACAGTTATAGCTGTGGTGAAAAGTTACGGATTTATTTTTATTTATTCATTCATTTTCAGGTCCTTGTCACTGTTTAACACAAAGATGACTTCGTGTTTTTCTGGTAGTGAGGTTTTCTGCAAAGCAAATGATTCAAGAGTAAGAGGAGATTGAACCACTGTTCCAAATTGGAGAAGCCTGACTCCAAAAGCTCTGTAATTATGGGATGTATTTATTATTAATTTCTGGCTTACACTCATTCTTGGCAAATATAATGTATGATCTTGTTTTTGAAAAGATTGTGTTAAATGAGGCTTCCTAATCTCATCAGAGGAAAAGAAATACCACTTCTTCCTGCCTAGTGATAAAATTCAAAAATTATTATTTAAAAAAATTGTTTCAAACAGAACAAAATCTTCCAAAAATGCAAAGTTTGAGGGGAGAAGAAAAATTTAAGATGTCAGAAAACTGGAGGAAAAAATAATCTCACAATTTCATCTGAATTGCCACAGTAATTACTAAACTTTTTGGAAGGGGGTTTATTTTTTCATATTATGGCATTCTGGTAGTAATCACATGTGTATGGTAGAGATATTCTGTTATTTTTTAATTTTCATTGGAATTATTTAGAGCTGCTTGAAATGCTTTCCACTTTCCAGATTATATTATTTCCTAGTTATGCACACAAGCTATATTGAGGCGTTGGGAAATGGTATAAAATAACAAAATATAAAATAAACAATGAAGTAAAAAAACCAGAATCTGAATTTTTAAAATGGAATACTGACATCAGTGTCAAAACCAGGTTTTGCTTTGAGAGTTTTCTCAATGGAATTTTAATCTAAATTCAAAACATAATGAAAATCTGGGATCAACAGATAAAATATTTTAATGAAAATATTTGAACAATTTTGATTCATCTCTGAAAAAACGATTGCTTGGAAACATTTACTGGGAAAAATGAAGTATAATTTCCTTCTGCGGGAGACAGACAGGTGCTTTATTTCGTGCTAAGGAAAAACATCTTGCATGTAGATTTATCAATGGTTTTTATGTTGTTGTTACCATGTTATTCATCTTCACTTTCTCTGATCTTCCAGCTGAGAAGAACTGAACATAGGTTTTTTTGAAGCCTTTTAGTAATTTGCTGTAATCAGAGTGCAAACTAATAACACAGAAACATCTTCCCATAATGGAGTATCGCACCGAAGAGGTACAAGAGAAGACATTGAACCTCATTGGCAATAATCATCGTAATCTGTTGACCAATCTTTCTTTGACAAAAAGAACAACTTTGACTCTCTTTTATTCAAGGCTTTTTATAATTCGGTTTGGTCTAGTTGAGGATGTGTCATAAGCAGGGCCACTCACAAGATTATTTTTATATTTTTCCTTTTTTTAATTAGTTGCCATAGATGTGAAAAAACCAACCACATCTTCACCTTTAATGATACAGCAAGACCCTCCAGCATAGTGGACTTCAATAGGTAATAGCTTATAGTGTTGTTCACTCCCCTCCTGCATAGTTTTCTACATACTACTTTGTGCATCAGGTGACAGAAGGGCAGTAAGGAAGGGTAGCAAGAAGGAATAAGGAATAAAAGAGAGGACTGAGGAGAAAACAAAAGAAGAAAAAAGTAACTGCAAGTTTCTCAGATAGATAGCCTAAGGCGTGTATTGTTCTGCTGTTACAGAGCTAAAAATCTGCAAGGCTGGATGGGATGTTTGTGATTTGGACAAGAAGCATTTAAGAGAGGACTCCAAGAAACTACCCTGGAGCGTTGCTCTCCGCGTGTCTGCTCCCCAGCGTGGGCTCTCCACAGGCCGCAGCTCCCTCAGGAGATATCCACCTGCTCCGGCGGGGGCTCTCCAGGGGAATCTCTGCGGGGGGGCGCAGCTGCAGCCCCTCCTCCCCCTGCTCCCGCTCTCCCCTCGGGGCTCGCAGGGCTGTTTCTCACAGTCTTCCCCTCACCCCTCACCGCCGGGCAGCCTTCTGCCCTTTCTGAGCTGCGCTTTCCCCGAGGCGCCCGCCCGTCTCAGGCCCGTGGCTGAGGGGCTCCGCTGTGCCCTGCGGGGGGGCCGCTGGAGCACAGGGGCACAGGGCAGCCCCGGCCTCTCCTCACAGAGCCCACAGAGGCAGCAGACGCCGACCAGCACCTGCAGCCGGTACAACGTTTCATTTAATCATGAAGTAATCAGCTTTTTCTTCTTGCCTTTTTTTTTTTTTTTTTTTTTTTTTTATCACACTCTGA
>NW_009227709.1:45072-45495 GCF_000690835.1 Fulmarus glacialis | reverse complement strand
CATGGCACATATAACGGGACAACAGGAAGCTCTGGAAAGATTTAGCAATTTTCTGATGATTCTTGCAAAGAACCCCCTGCACAAATCTGCAAGAAGAAGGGATTCTTAGACTGTGTAGCATTTTTTGAAAGTTTTTTGGTTTAATTTTCCTGTTACGTTTGCCTCTACTTCCATATTTTGACCCCAAATCAATATAAGAATATTAAACCATCTCTGAGATAACTGTCAAAATGAAAGAATTACAAGGCCAGGCTTTTAAGAAAAACGCTTACAAGTATTAGGTGAATCTTAGGCCGTTTTTCAGCACTCTGCATGCCCAGAGCCGTGGCTTCAGAAGTTGTTTCGCAGGAAGCTGTTTTTCTAGAAAGTTCAGTGAGCAAACACCTCCTTCCCTCGCCCCTCATGTTCCTGTGGTGGCTGGCT
>NW_009227709.1:38370-45047 GCF_000690835.1 Fulmarus glacialis | reverse complement strand
CTGCCGCCTCGGCTGCCTGCCGCCAACGGCTCTGCTGGCCCAGGGCTCCCGGGGATCGCCTGCAGAAAGTTTATTAGGTAAGAAATAAGGAAATTGGGATCACGAAATACTTGTTTTGCAAGAGAGTGAATGAAAGACAAAAGCAATTACATCTTTTACACTGGTGTAAGCCAAGAGGTAACAGATTTTGTCCCAGTTTTTGTGTATCTTTTTCTGTTTCTTTAATATAATATGACTGTATTAAATAGATAAATATATTTAGACATAAATAATGTAAATATAATGTAAAATTTCTTTCTTTTGAAGTGTATTTACGTTTTGTTTAGTGCTCGGGAACTTTGCTGGCTGAAGCTATCGGGTTCTCTGTATCTGTTGTGAGCCTAACCCACCAGTACGGAGACTGGTTCAAAATTAATTTTGTAGATTTCTGGAATTTCATTTTCTAAGGCCCCATTTTCAAGCGCCTTTCTGTAACTGTGAGAACGGGAAATTTAAAGGTTAAATTGCAATGGGACTTAGAAAAAAGAGGGCAGAATTGTGTCATGGTGGAAGTGTGTAGGATGGGCTTCTGGTCAAAACATGGAAGTTCACGTGCCGTAGAGCACAATCCTGCTGGTCTTAGGTATATGTGTGTGTAAATATTTATTCTTCAAGACTAAAATCTCTCAAGAGATACTTAGTTCATTATTTCTTACATTAGAGTAACCTGGCAATATATGTCAGAATATGTTTTCAAATTAAACCAACAAAATCTCAAATGGTGACAAATGAGCCCTTTTAGTAGTGATGCTCTTCCTTTTACAAACAGAAAGCATACTTAGAGATCATCTAAATAAGGTAATTATAATATACGACTAACTGGATACACTTCATTAGATATGATTTTGGGGTGTTGTAGAGACAGTAGTTGGCGCATTAAACACTATGATTTTCAGAAGTGTATGTAGTCCAGAGTACATACTGTGGAGGAGACAGCCCAAGTGTAAAATAACAATACCCAGGCAGAGCCTGCAAATGTTAATAGTTGTTTTTTCCCCCAGAAAGGAGGCTTAGTCAATAATTAAAATAAGCAATCCATATTTGACTTAAGATAAAAAGAACTAAAATCATCTGGTTTTTTTCACTTGGCTTTGCTTTAGCATTGAAATTTAAGCACAAATGGAAGCATAAACATGCTGTCTTTGAGAGCTGCTTTTACCAGTAAGGCACTTAACATGCAAATCTGGAACATAAATTTAGCTTACAAATGGCATTGCACAAAGATTACTGTTACATCTCCTTCTGTAGCCAGAAAGAACGTGGAAAAGATAACTTGTTTCAGAAATAACTATAATTCAAGGAGAAACTGGCAGAAGTTATTATAGACTGATCACAGAAGCTTGCACCTAACTGGTGCATAGCATTGCTAACTAGTGCAGGCATAATTTTTATTACTTTGAAGATAGACATGATTGAGGCTGGATGATAGGTAAATTTAATAAGACACACAGAATTTCCCATGAGAAGGCGCAAGCATGGATCTGGAGGAGGTGATGCTAGGAGTTTATGAACTTGATTTGCCAAATTTTCCGCTCCTTTCGCTTGTGACTTGAGCCTCTTCTTTGTAGAAAGTCCTATTAATTCAGAATTCTCCACTTGCTTGTGGTGGAGTACCATTGTACACCACATCACTGCAACTGTTACGAATATCTACATAAGCTATAAAGGCAGTGGCAAGATGGGCCCTGCATGTGTGTGTGCAAGTACTCGATGTGATGTGCAGTCCACTTCTGTCATTAGGATGTAAGTAATTCTCAGAGGCTTTCTGCATGAGTGCTGTCAGAGAGCCAGACTCTTACATTGTGTATATGTGTTGTCTCTTGCATGGCAGTAAGTTTCTAGCTATGGGCTGGTGTAAAGGAGAGAAGTAGTAGACCCTTGTTTTAAAAATATGTAACACTTCGTTAATAATTCCCTGTTAGCTCTTTAATTCTCTAGAATTTGAAGTTATTCTTCCAACTCAGTGGAATTAGTTTGGTTATTCACAGTTTGAGCTCATGTAAAAGAAAAACATAGTTGCTAAGCACTTTGATTAATTCCGTGTCTTGTTTTTTCATGCTTTGGAAAGAAAATGCATTTAAACCCCCAAAATTATTTAGAAATTACTATTATTATGATAATTTCAGTATATTGTAAACGCACATTTTTCTAAACCCTCCATTAGTGAGCATCTTCTTCTGATCAAAGAAGATGATAGTAGGTAATATTTTAATAAATACTTAATATTAAATAATTGAAGTAGTTAATGATTTGGGACTAGACCCTGTATTAACTCTCTAACAGTATAGATCTTACCTTAAACTCCAAAAATACTGCATAAGCTATTGCTGTTTGAAATAAGGCCACAAGGAGTTGGTCTAAAGCATCAAAGTCTTTAAAGGTAATGAACTGACCTGTAGCAGAGCTAGCTTAGATTCAGTCACTCTGATTTCTCAACAGAACTTCTCTTCATGCTCTGCTTTTAGCTGCTCCTGGTTTGTGCTTTAGCTTTGGCTGTATTCTTTAGACGTGAAGAGCTAGTTTCTGCATTGGATCCCAATGAGCTACACCACAGCCTAGTATAAGAAAGCATGCTAGCGATAGTATTTCTTCCCTGTTTATAACTGCAAGTACTTTTTGTGTGCACTGCAGTGCACTGTTTTGTGTGCACTTTCAAGGGTCCTTTCTTATGTAACAGAAAAGCATACAAGTGCAGATATAGCAGTCTGGGGTAACAGAGCCTTGATAGGCAGAGACTCAAACATGAAATCACAGCCTTGACTCTTACTGCAAGTATTGTCTGAAGACTTCAACATCTAAGAACTTTTTAAAACTTGTATCATTAGTCAGTGTTAGAAATGGGTTTGTTCAGAACTGAACATTGGAAGTAGGTTAAATCAACAGTTACATGTCTTAAATGTTGCTATGCGGAGACTCAGTGGGTTCCTTGTTCTCTAAGTTAAAAAATAAATTGTCTCCCCATCTCAGCTTGTAGTTCACATCATTTCATGGGGTCATGTCTCACATTTGGAAAGCACAACTTTGTAGCAGTCATCTATCATTCCTTCTGAGAATACTTAGAGAATGAATAATACTGTGCTGTTTAATAATTTGCCTGTCTAGTTTGATAGCTTTTTTTTTTTTTTCCTTTTTCCTTGAGCAAGTAACAATGTTTAGCTGTCATTTTGATTGTCCCTTCTTCCACTTAGGAAGCTGCTAGGCAAGACAAGAGTCTCAGCTCAACTTCTGGATTATCACTAGTGTCTATTGAAAGACACAAGTGTAGAGGAAAGAAAAAAGACATTTTGCTCTTTCCACTTCCACTTTATTATCATTATGTATTAACATTTTTGACTTCCTGATTGTTTTGGATTAACATAAGAAAAGGTTTTCAGAACTTCAGTGAACATACGGTCACTTCATTATTCACCTGTATTCTAATATCTTATCAAATGTAGTCTGGGCTTTTTCCCATTTCTCCTTGTTGCGGTATACTTAGAACACAATTATTTTTCCCCGTAGGACAGTCACTTTGCATTGTTGTGTTTGCCTGCTATTGTCTTCACTTCAACTTACTGTTGACTGTGAAGTTTTTTTTTTAATATACTTGTATGAAGGACACCATATAAATATAAATTGTGTTGAATTACATAATAAAAAGCCTATTAGCGTGAATACCTCTTTCAAGGTTGTCATAATGTGTCTATTTGAAAAAGAAGCTAGTTCAGTCCCATGTTAAGTGTGATCATTTAAAATGTAATATACATTGAATTGGTTTCTTTCTGCATGTGTAATGGGGTATTCTGAACTCTGTATCAAGGTCATTTTTGCAGAATACCAAGAACTGACACTACAGCTGTGAGCCAACCTAATAAAGCATAACTTATGTTGGCTTTTACCTAACTTGATGACTAATTTTCTTAAAGAATACTCCTACAGCTGCTAAACTTCATTACTTATGAAAAGACTGTTAATCATTCCTGTCTTTTGCTACCCTTTTGTTCTGCTGTGGTTACCTGACTCACTATTGCTCTTTGTCGCAAGATGGTAGAGATAGAAACCCATCTGAAATAGCACTGAACCCAGTTTTCTTCCTAATAACATTCCTACGTGGTATGTAGAGACTCCGAGCTACCTAAGGCTAGGTGAGTGACAGTGGTGCCATTTTTGTATCTATCTAAAGCAGAGAAAACAATGCTTTTCCCACTGAAAAGCAAGCCACCAAAATTGCCTACATCAGCAGCAAATAGAATTAGGCTAAATACGTACCAAGTTAGAGTCTGGTTTTCTAAGGAAGCCAGGCATATACAGACATTTGGTCTATCCAGCAGGAAGGTAGCAGACAAATTATACGAATTCTTCAGAAACCAGGCTTTGTTGCTGTCTTTCTTCACAGAGCAGCTTGTTTACTGTAAGTGAGTACCTGATAGGGAGTCTGCTGTCCGCTTGTCTTTTTATACTGCAGATAACAAAACCCACAGAACATCTTGTCTGTTGAAGGACATTATGGTTATTAGTAATGAAATTAATAAACCCATTAAATGGATACATCCAGGGAATGTTATGTTCAAAGATTTATACCTGCAATAAAGATTTGAATACGTAATAAATACATTAAAAACAGGCCTCCAGCCTATTCTAGGCTCTACTCCTACACATAATCAAATCACGTTGGAGCGATGTGATTCTATGTGTTCTAAAAAGATGAGTATAATATGAAAAATAATAGAACAATCTTTTTGTAAACACCAAGTCAAGAATAGGTATCTTTAATGATATTCTGCACTTCTTTGCTTTTCATCTGAGGTGTTAGAAGTCCTTCGTGTAATTTAATGTTATACTCTTCTACAGGTGAGAAAACTGAGACTTGAGACTACCCTGACATAATCAAATAACTAGGCTTCTTGCTTTGTGTTTTCCTGCTTAAGCGGAAAACCACACTGTCTCCCTCATATCATTTGTAACTCTCCATTATTTTCTATATATTTCTCATTCAGCAATGAAGTCCTGTTTGAGGTGTTTGGAACTGAAACCATGGTGCAGTATAATGCTCATCTCGTCATGCTCCCAGGCTTTTGGTGTAGGGCAAGATGTAAGAGAGATGAGTCTGCAGCATGAAAGATGAATGTTATCTCTGTGTTGTGTATTATGAGGCTTGACCTGTATGAAATGGTCTTCCTAGGCTCAGTTACTTCTGTGTATATAGATATTTGCACAGATTCCTAGAATTTTAGAACAGAAAATTTGTATGAAATTAAATCAATCCTCTACCTTCTTTTCTTGAAAACTTAATTTACGTAACTTCTAGCTTTGTAGCAGTCTGCATGACAAACACAGTTCTCCAAATAATTTGTTCCAGCTGCCTAAGATATCATCAAATGTTTTTAGTTTTCTGGATTTTAAATAGCAAAGCTTTTTTTACTGTAGTCTAAGCAATTGTGAAAGCATATTTTTCAGATTTTCATGTGTCTGCAGAACAAATACGTATCTGTAGAACAAATTATTTTTCACATGCATAGTTGCAAACGGAGAAATAGCTGAAATCCACAATTTTTGTGCATGGTTTTAAATCCTAGAGAATCAAACAAAAGTAATTTTACTCTTCTGAACTGAAGGTTTAATTCTGAACCTTCTTGAAGAAAAAAGAAAAAAACAGATGATGGCTAAATGGCAGCAAGGGGAGGAGGATCATTTCTTGGAGCAGGTAGAAGAGCTAGTGAACAGTCTAGGATGTTCCCTACGCCTTCAAAGTGATATAAACTATTATGACGAGTATAAATGAAATGGTACCAACACTTCCTCTCAAGCACTGAATTACAAAGCAGTTATGGCTTGTGGCTGTTCCCATCAGTTTCCAAGCAGAAGTGTATTGTATTACTTCTGTGTCTGAAAACTCGGTCGGAGTAAATTCCGACAAAGGCATCTCCTGCAGGTTTTAGCTAACAACCTGGTGTTTGATATGAACACCTCCACATGAATTCCTAGGAGATCTTGAAATATTTATCCTTTAAGGAATGTGTATATGTCATTCTCTTCAGACTAGCAAGCCACCTTCCTTAAGCATCATAATGACTTGGTGACCGTGAAGAATTTCCCATCTATTTTCTGCAGGATTTTGTTGTTCTGATATTGCTAAAGAGTCTAGAATTTCCAAGATATCTGAACTGAAGTAGGAAATTTGAGGGGAAATAATCCCATTTGGATTTCTTTTTCCTCACTGCAGTCCCTTCCAAATCTGTGGTGCTGTGAAGCTTCTCTTGTGCTCGTGTATCTGATTGTGGTTTAAAACTGCTGTAAACATCTTGCACACGTTATCACCAATGGTCAGTTTTGCTACTAAGTTGTCTATATGACAAGGAAAGAAAACCTGAAGGTAATTCAAAACTTCTTTTGTAGCCCTTTAAGAAACCTGCACGCTGTTTTGTAAGCGGCATCAGTCCTCTGTTGTAATTGCTTTCATCCTGCTGCTAGCTTTTGGGCAGCACTTGGACTGAATGTGATAAATCAGTCCAGTATCTCAGACTTGTCTGAGGAAACCTGCTGTGGAATACTTACAGCTTCCTGATCACCGTACTAGCCATCAGAAGAAGAAGAAGAAAGCCAAACTAATAAGTCGGGAGAGCACAAGAACATTTGGGAACTCTTGCCTGGCACCTGCT
>NW_009227709.1:0-38339 GCF_000690835.1 Fulmarus glacialis | reverse complement strand
TCCCTACAGCAGTACTATTCAGTGAGAAACTTAAAAGCTGGGAAAAGGCTGTGCTAATGCTGTGTGAGCTGAACTCCTGCTGCCCCTGGATGCTGTCATGAGACTATAATTTTACATTTAAAAAAAACACCCCAAAATATCTATTTTTAGAAATAGTATGGCAGGTGTTTCTTTTTTAAATTATTATTTGATTTGATTTTTAGCTTGTCTGCTCTGGACAGGGTAAACATTTTGTGGGTTTCATTTTCACTGGAAGTTTTTATGTAGCTAAGCAATTGGTTCAGGTTTTAGAAGGAAAATAGTTTTGGCAATTGTTTTAACATTCCTATGCCCAATGTGATCTGTCTTTTTTAATCGTAAATTTATGAAGTTATGTGGACAAACTGACATGTTCCTGGCTCCTGCTAAAGATGGTGAAGGCTGGTTAGAAACAAATTTATGTCCAGACATTGATGGCTCTGCCTGTTTCTGCACTTCTTCGCTAGTCTCTGTGAACCAGCAGCAGAAGGGAGAGGGAGCTGGAACTGCAGCTGCTTTGTAGCACAGTGGACCCCTTGAGATGGAAAAATTTTCTGCTGGGTTATCCATAGAATTTTGAGAAAGTGGCTAAAAATGTGACGTTGTATAAATGTGTGAGGTTAATCTTGTCTTTTCCAACAAAACATTTCTTGGTCTGGCTCTATATTTATTTGCATAGCCCTGCCTCATTGACACTTAGAAGATATTAGATACTTATGAATGATAACCTAATTTTGAACATATTGTATTGTTTTATTCATTTTGTGAAAATTAAAGGTTATGAGATTTTTTGGGTTACTAGTTCTGGAAAAATGAGGTTTCCTTGCACTGAAAGGCTATATTTGCACTCTTAGAATATAAAGCAAAACACAAATTGAATTAAGAAATCTATTACAATATCTGTAATGTCCTACATTTGGTTGCCTCTTAATAATGTTTACTGAGCACATTATTGATATTTGTGGAATGTCGAATTGAGATTTTAGATTCCCCTTCTTTCTGCAATAGAAATAGAAGTCTGGTAAGTTAGCAATCACCAAAACATTAATTCAAAATGATTTATAAATTTTAAGAGCAAGAAACTATCATTTTAACTTAGTCTGACCTTATGCGTAACACAGGGCATAAAATTTTCATCTGATAATTACTACATTAAATCTGTAATCGGGGGGAAAATAGAGGCTGTTCTTCACATGAATACTTAATTCTTTTATTAAAAAAACCTGTGGAAAGGGATCAGTTGCGTTACCCTAGCTGCTGTTGCTCTGAACTCCTTTGAGCTGCTGGCTCATCCTGCACCTCTTACTACTGGTTTGAATTATTCTCTGCTATCATCAACATTTTTTAGCATGTGGAATGATGTGTAAAGTTTTATCAAAACTATCCTACTAATACTAGTGTTTTAACTCAGTAGTTGACTTTTAGTATGGGGGTATGCTTATGTTACTTATAATGCATTTCATGAATGAAAAATATTCAGACAGCGATGTCCAAAGAGAAGGTGGATTTTGCAGGGAGTTTTTATGTGTTTTCTCACTTAAACATGTGAAGTTTAATATACGATATGCTTTTTATGTATATGATGATTTTTCTTTTTTGTCAAGTGATAGATTTGTCTAGCCGTAGATCAAAAAAGAGCTATCAGTATTGCTACACTTACTGTGGCTCTGCTGAGATTTTACATAGTTCTGTATTTTGTGGATTTTACATTTTTTATCTTTTACTTTGTGTGATCCTTTTATGTATTTGACTTCAAAAGCGATAGGTAAAGTACGGTGTCCTGAAGCATAGTTAGCCTGCATGTTCATTCATACGCTGATTTCCAAGGCCCTTAGAATTTCTCATTTGCTGTTGCACTTTCTTCAAAGATACTTTCTGCTGTCTCTTGCATAGCTCTGATATTGAACATTCTAGGAGTAGTTGCCCTTTCTTGTCCTTTTGCTTTATATACAAGATAACATGCATCACCTGAGAGGTACATTGATAAGTATTGTATTAACATTTTTAATGTTTTTAGAGCTCTTCAGGTGAAACTTGCATGGATGTTTCATAAACGTTGTAAATGCTTTGTAACAGCTCTTCCTCCACTGTGCTGTTTTAATTGCTTTCTTTTTCCCTCCTTGAATTTAAAGAGTGAAGAAAGTTTTACCAAGTTAAATATTTGTGAGAATGTTTGCTTTCAATATGGTCTCTTCTGAACATTTCAAGTCTGAGTTGATTTTATAGAACTACGGAAGGCAACTCCACTGAGAACCATGCAACATATGAACAGTACCAGAAACTTCCTTTATGAATGATGACATTTGACATTGATATTTGTCAGGTGACGCAAAGAAATATTGGAAAAAACATAAATATGGAAAAGGATATGAGACCATCATTTATCCAGTATTTTTTTAAAGAAATCAACTTTAAAATGAAATATGGAAGTTATTTGAAGTAGCATCTGTTAGTAATACCACTTGTGGTGAATGAGTTCTGCTTGGCATAGCACATGCACAAGACACGTGCTCATAGAAAAGCCTCTCTGAGTCAGTTATGAGACTAAAAGCATACTAAAATTAATTTTCAGTCTGTATCAGTCTTTTATCAGCACCTGAATTAATTCAGAATTTTGTTTTGCTTTCATAACATAACATATATATCTTTCAAAATACTCATAATGTCTAGGAATTGCAGTCTGTTGAAAGTGAAGAGGAATTGAATTTTTAAGTCAGTTTGGTCCTTTAACCCAATCTTTCCCTTATCCCTTTTAAATGCTAATGCAAAGCTTCATCCAAACTTCAGTGAAAGCAAAATAAGGCTTTCATTTGACTAATTTATTGGGTCTTTTATTGTGGTTTCTTTTGCAAGGCAGACAGGCCAACAAAGAGCTGACATGCTTGTATATTTGTATGTATTGTCTGATATCCAAGATGATCTTCATGAATGGGAGAAGAGGAACAGAATGGGATAAGCAACGTCTCTGCCATCCACACTTGTTCTGAAAGGCAATTTACAGGCACTTTTTTTGCTTGGTGATGAAAAAGGAGTTGTCAGACAGCGTAACTTTCTACAAACGTTGTTCCACTGAAGCGAGAAGGGAAAGAGTCATCCTGACACTGTTTATCAGGCTTGCTCAAATACTTTGGATGCAATCATAGCAGGAAGTTTGGAAATGTTTTTTTCCAAGTTGCCCAAGACATTGTAGCTCTCCATTAACCAAGCTGAATTAGAATCTACATTATTAGTATATTTGGGCAAAATTATTTGATGCTTTTCTCCTCAACATCTGAAAGCAAATTAGAAATACTTCTTACATTTTGTCTTATATCTGAGAAGATTGTATGCACTGTTAATCACCTGTACTTTACAGAAGTAAAGAGAAAGACACAGAGGTGTAAAAGCCAGATTTTCAAGAAGCAGGAGTAAATTCTGAGCACCCCTGCTTTTTGATTAGTAGGATGAGTTTATTCCATCCTAGATTACATTTTTTTTTCTTGGATTGTTGCAATGTGTTATAGTGGGTCATGGGAAGCAACAGAGAAGTGATTGCAAGGGGGAAAAGTGGGAAAATAGCAGTTTCATGGAAAGAGAAGATACTAGCTTTTTGGGTCCTTTATTCAGAGTCCAAGAAAGCTTTTTTCTGACTAAATCAGGGATTAGAAATAAATCATAAATACTAAGATGTTTGTACAAGGAGAACTTAGGAAAATGATGTGATTAGACGGTTGAGGGAGTAGTGTAAACTATGCAGGTTGCAGAGGTTATGACATGTCAATAGAGAACTTACATAGGTCAGGATCCCCATTTCAAAGATGGTTCAAAACTTTGTAAGTTAGATGTACTGGTTATTCACTTATTTGTTTATATACATGCTTCTTTTTCTTGCAGATGCTTTTAATAAGTAATATTTGGTCTAAAAACTGAAAAGATGTTTGGTTGCTGGGGTCCCAAGGGCATTTTTCAGAAAAGAATAGAATCGCATTCCAGTCTGCCATAGAAATTTTGGTTGATAAGTGAAAAAACTACGAATGGGATTGTGTCTGAGAGTGAGAGAATCCTGTGACTGCATCCTAAGCTACATGACAGTTTGAAGCTGAAGGATTCAGACAGGGGATCAACTTGAAGCAAGGAGCATGGTCAGAGCTGAGATAGCCAGGAATGCTGGGTGTATGGCTGGCAGAAGAACTTCACCTGGAAAACTTTGCACAGAATTAAGCTGTTGAGTTTTCTCCCTGGAAGCACTTACGCTTTTATTTTAATTTGTCCACGTTATATTTGATATGGCATTTAAATCCAAAGTAGTTCATAAAAGTTCTTAATATGATGACGCTAGTACAATAGCAGAGCTGATATTCAATAGAATGGACATTTTTATAAAAAAGCATTTTTATTTCTTTACTGTAATCTTAGGAGAGGGGGTTGTTAGCTTTTAGCCAGTCGAGTTGCTTTTTTTTGTCTTTCTGTTACTGAGGTTGAAACTTACGACTTCAGGATATATAATGCCTCAAAAAAATTCTGAAATACATATTACATTGTGTGTGTTAAACACATTTACATTTTCTTTAGATGATGTTTCCAATTAATAACAAAATAACTTTCCTCATTTTTTTTAGTGCTCTTCTATGTTTTAGTATTTTCATTGTACATATATTAAGCCAGTGTTCTATATTGTGAAGTCTGAATTCTGGCATGATAGCTTGTGAAGAGTAAGACCAAATGAAGTCAGAGGAACTAGTTCAGAAAGATGGTATTAATTGTAAGAGTATCAGAACTGTGTAATTAATGGCCTGCTTGTATGTACTTCCAGCCTTTATACTAGTTGCTTATATCTCCTAGAAAAGTGCTGAGAATGCAAAAAATCTAACCTGGCCCTTTATCATTTGAAAAATTCTTATGATGATGCTTATTCGTCAGGGAAAACAGAGCAGGATGATAGCTGCATCCTATTCTCAGATGCTGAACCTATTTCTACATTTTACTGTTAAGTTAGATGTATCCTTGCAAGCAGGAGAGTGGGGGGAAAGTAGAATTCTCTGCCCTGACATCCAAATCAGCTAGAAGTTTGAGTGGGAGGAAGAAGAGGAGATTATGTCAAGTGAGACTAAAAGGGACACGGAGTGATCAAAACCCAGACTCATATCAGCACCATATTAACTAGAGACAAGATCAGTGTCATTGCTTGCATGGATGCAGCATTGCAGTGCCCGCGTGGAATAGAAGTGTAAGCTCTCATCTGTGACTATTTAATGGCTCTTTGCAGTTCCTATTCAAGTAGATTTAACTTTTCAAAGCTGAGAAATACTGGTGGAAATAATAGCCTATATCACTGTTGAGTAAGGAAAAAAAACGGATTAGAAGATAAAGACAAGTAGAAGTGGAGGATGAACTAGTAATGCTGCAATGTAAATGTGCCCAATGCATTTATTTTAGTAGAATTTCTGTTTCCATGAAATGAGGAAAATGTAGATTGTTCTGTTTCATTCTGCTTCTTCCCATCATCATACTGACATTTTGTACAATGACAGGGCGATGCTCGGAGTAGATGTGATGATAGTGAAGTTGCTGTGCTCAATGTTGGCACTAGGAATCCTGTTAAGCACTTAGGAGTGTTTAAATTTGCTCTGATATGGCTGCATCTGCCAAGGTAAGCATTACCTACCTTTGGTTTTATCACTGAGCTTGACCAAGCTGTTTTGAAAACACTGGCAAGATTTGGCTAGGGAAGGTGCAGGGAAATTCAGGAAAGAAGCAGGGAAATAGCGCAAAGTAGAGAAGTCCTAAGTATTACTGATGTGCATTAAACCAAATTTCTCTTAATTTCACTTAAAGCCAGCATTACAAATGGGACATATGTTTAAAGAACTTAAGTCAAATTGATAAATTATGTTTTAAATGTGCTGAACAGCAAGGATGAAAGAGATCAGAATGAGACCTGTAAACCTCCTGAGCTCACTTCAGGATTTGATTCTATGAACCTCGTGCTGGCCCCTATCCACATCTATCCAGTTCAGCCATAGCGATAATAGCAACATGAAGAAATCTTTCAGGTAGTTTCTCTAGCTTCAGTAATCTTCCTAGCTGCGGTGCAGATCTGTCTGAAGTATCTAATGTATGTACATGCACCTGGCCAAGAAAATAAAACTAATTATCGGTGCCTTCAGGTACTGTATTCACTCGTGGTGCTGACAATACTGGCTGGAATATGTGAAACATCCCCTCTTCCCATCTGCCAAACTCTACCACCTTTCCTCCCACAAAACCCCAAACAAAGCCAATCTTTTTTTTTTTTTTTTTCCCCTCCTGATCACTAAAATTTTAGCCTTAGGGGTATTTCATGACCAGACTGAATAGGCTGTAATTTTTGTCTTAATGCCTCATATTTGGTGTCTTGAATTATACTGAAAGCAGTTTTGAAAAAAGCATCTTCAATGATTATAGACTTGACCTGAAGTGGAAGAGTTTTGGTTTTGGTGGTGTTGGGAGTGGGGAAACCGGGGGGGTATTTGGGATTGTTTTTGTTATTTTCTCCCAGGTTCTCCCATTGTTGAATGGGGGGTTTTCCTTGTGACTGAAGGATACTTGTTTGAGTTAAATTATTTCTGCTTATGTTTGGAGACTGTTATGTAGTTAATTACACTCTGTTAAGTTGTTTGGCTTTGTATTGGTAAAGTGGTTTTTTTCTTTCTTTTTTTGTCTCTCTTAATTCATTCTTTTCATGTAAATGCCAACCTGCAAAAAATTAGTAGCAGTCAACAGAGATTGTCATTTAGCTCAATGAGTAGAAAGTTCTGTTTCTGAGACATAAGCATTTACGTTCTCTGCTGCTTCTTGTCTCAGTTGCCAGAGTGCACCTGGAGTGCAGGACAGTGACAACACACAGTGGTAGATACCCATTACTCTGTTATGGTGCCATCTCCTAACACTGCAGCCTGTGTAAGTGCTGTGGGGAAAAAAAAAAGTTACACCTGCTTCAAGACTTGCTAGAGCTTGACTTTCTGCTCTTTCTGATAGGAGGTGGAAAAATCTGACAACTTCTTCACAGGAGTTTTAATGATTTTGCTGTAGAGGAGAAAAATAGTTTTCAACAGTCAATGGGGGTGTTTATTTAAAATATCCCGAACTGTCACTTATTCAGCCACATAACAAGGTTGTTGAGGATGAATTGACAGAGCTGTGAATGCAGATTTCCTGCCCACCTGCTTTCCTCCCTTGTCAGCCTTGTCAAATTTCTCTTGCTGAAATCGAGGAATGTTAAGTTCTTTAAAAGAAGTGGTACATGCTCTGTGAGCACAGTTCCTTTTTCTTCCTGCCTCGTAAATATTTAAAAAGTGTTAATCTTGTTTGTTACCTGACTGATAAGCACTGGGCAAAAAATCTCTCAATGTAATTTCATTACAGAACTTAGATCAGAGCTTTTTGAACATCGTTACAGTTACTGGGTAGAATTTTAAAAACTACTTTGGAACAGATACACTGTATGCACTCTAGTAACGCCATTATTAATACATACATAACCCAGAGTAGGTGCAATTTCAGTTTACTCTTATTTTGTGATATATTCCAATAGCAGTTATTTATATTGCACGAAATATACACGATGCACAAAATATGACTCCAAGACTTCATGTCATGGTTTTGGATGTTGTCATATTCTGAGGCAATGGAGTGCAGATTCTGTCAGCTTTACTTAATCCTGTAAATAGGACGCTTACCATGAATGTAATAACAAAAAAGATCAGTATGTAGTCCATGCGATAATTTGGCATTTCTGTGTTTGCTGCCATTATTGTGATGTATTTTTTTTTTTAAACATCCCCCCCGCCCCGAGCTGTTCATTTTTGACTGTGAATACTACATAATTAGACAACCCTGGGACGAAGCTGGAACCTGTTTAGTAGCAAAGTTTGTTTGGACCTTTGGGCATTAGGAAATCAGCGATGTTCAGTGATTGTCTTAAACTTTTAACATCTTTTTGGCAGTAGTTAGGTGTAGTTAATGATACTACTTCTTTAGTTTCTGGGTTTGCTATTAATGCGTCAGATGCTCACCTTTCAAAATTAATCTCTGGCTTAATTTCAAACCATGTTTTAAAGATTTTCATCACAAGCAAGAGAGCTGGAGATACAGTTTTGCCATGTGGAACACTTTCCATGGCAAATTCTATAGATGTAGTGGTTTGGTTTTGTTTTATTTTGTATAGACGGAGCCTGTCAGTTTCTACTTTGAAGAAAACTGGCCAGAATATTTTGAAATTATAATCAAAATGTTTCTAATAGCTGTTGAGGCACAATGTGTGAAAGTAAGATACCTTAACAATAATACATATATTTATGAAGAACTGAGGAAAGATAAAAACAAAAAATAAATGGGCAGCTAGAAAAGTCATCGGCCCATGACATCTTATTACAACCTCACATTCTTCTTCTCCCTTCTTCTTCTCCCTTCTTCTTCTCCCTTCTTCTTCTCCCTTCTTCTTCTCCCTTCTTCTTCTCCCTTCTTCTTCTCCCTTCTTCTTCTCCCTTCTTCTTCTCCCTTCTTCTCCAGGAGTGCATGGGGGGAGGATAAGGCAAGTGTCCAACTTCTTTTCCTGTGTCAAATAAAATTTACATCCTTTATCCCTCTGAGATATTACGGTATAAGCCAGTTGCAGTCAGTTGCTACACTGTGTACAGGTTACACAAAGCTAATCTGTTACAAATGATGCACCAAATTAAGCAACTCTTTTCCAGGCTCTTAGGCTTTGGGTCCTTTTGGAAGAATACATTTCAGATTTTCACCCTGCTAGCTTCTTAGGGGTGTCTCTTTCCCCTTATTTTCTGCAGGCACAAGAATCTGAGAGACAGGAATAATGCCCTTTAAACAATTAATCAATAAACTGTAACCTTTTTTTTTCATAGCTTTTTCTGCATCCCCTGCATACTGTTCTCTATAATAGATGTTACTACAGATTTCTCTACCTCATAGGCTGCCCCCATCATTGCCAGTGCCAAGATTATGGGATACACCAGGCTGACAGAGAAAGGGAACTGCAGGAGCAGAAGGGAGAGTGCAGGGCAGGTGAGATAAGTGGAAGTAGCCTGTGGGACAGCTAGGGAGATGATGAGTTTTACATTTTACATCCTTGCAGAAACTGTTTGTGGACATCTTGGAGAGTACTGTCTCCTTCACCCCCAAACCCTGAGAATTACTAAACTATAAATACATATGAAGAATAAGTAGGGAGTGGCTGAGGGGGAGTAGTTGTATGTAAATATTTGGAGATGTACTGGAAGAATCAGAGAAAAGATGACAATCAGCATGGAAAAAAAGAGTGTAAGTGTAGTGGAGGGACAGTTGGAAAGAAATACTCCTTTTGGGGAATATTTGGAGTCCCTTTAAAAAGGGGAAGGAAAAAAAAAAAGAAAAAATAAAAAATTGATAAGCTAGAAAAGAGTTTTGGAACCGCTGCCAAATGTTTATATACGTTCGTGAATCCTTCAAGATTTAACGCAGATTTTCTCTGTGGAGACTACAGCATTAAATTAGTTAGGTCAGCTTATGCTACCCAGTACCAGGAGGTATGATACCAGGCTAAAATTACCTTTAGGCGTGTGTTTTTCTCTGTACCAGTAACACAGCTTGCAGTTTCTAATCTTAGGAATTACGAGTTTGTCAGTCTTTGTGGGCTTGGAGTCTGCATATGTAAATTTATGAATATTTAAAAAATAATGAATGGACTGCACTGAACTGTTTCATTTTTCATTTATTAGAATCCACCATCTCTCCTGGAAAAATAGTATATTAAAACTGAAATACAGTAGCTTGCTGATAAATTACACGGACACCATGCCAGACTGATATTCCCAGTCTTTATTGCATTTGGTTTAATACTTTTATACGTTTAAACTTTGTTACAATAAGTTTGGCTGGAAAAATTGGAACTATGGATTTGCATCTCTACAGCTCAAATAGTATGGCTGCCTTCCAGCACGGCGTGCTTTCTTCAGCCTGAAAGAAAAACCGAACGAGGGAAGCTTTAACAGTTGCATTGCAGCAGGAGTCGGATACTGACTGCAGGATCAATGGTTTAGATTGGCAGTGATCCACTGTAGTGACAGAAGGCGTCTGTAATAAAATCCAGTCTGTGAAACTAAACCAGATAATTTGGGTACACGTGTAACTACCCATTAGTGATTGAGGGTGCCATCCCTCTTAAAATATTGCAGAACCAACCCTTGCAATCACATGTACAGTCTATTGTGGTGATAGTCAGTTGTCAAGCCTTGTGCTTTAGCTGCTCATGAGCAAGAGGTATTTTGTATAACATAACCCTTGGAAATAAGTGTCGCTTGCTGCTCTAACAGTGCTATTTTTGCCATGTTATTCTGACAACAGTAGCAACTTCCCAAGGGCAGGCTGCTAGATAAATCTGAAGAAGAATATAAATACGGGCTTCCAAATAAGTATGTGTTCGAGTTTTAGCATAAAACACTGCACATACCAGACCCACACTTATGATCTCTGTCTGCCTTCACGTTACTTCTACTCGTTTGGCTACAGGCCCTGAAAAGCAATTGCTGATAAGAAATGTTATTCAGGACAGATAGAAATGTTAATGATTATGTCAGTGTTACACCTGAGATTATGTAATAGCCTGTGTCTTACAAGGGCTAATTATATAATTAGATTGTGCGATATGGATGAAATACAGAAATCATAAAGCCCAAGCTAGAGGAAGGAACTTTGATGTGTACATTTCGATGGAAATTATTGTCTTGGATACTGTTTGAACATTTGAAGTTGCAAAAAAGTAGAAATGCAGGATGCTTTTCAATGCTTGTTCTGTCAGTAAATAAATTTTTCTCAATGTTTCATCCTTCCTACTCTGCTAAATGGCCTATTCATCCTTTTTTAGATTTCCTTTTACATATTTACAATAATTGACTCAAACAGGACCCAACTTTTATGACATAAAGCCAAAAAAAAAATTCCTAATTCTGAATGAAAATCTGTTTTCCTACACGTAAGTATTATGCTGAACAACACAAAAAATAGCCAAGAATTTTGGTAATATAAGTTCTTAGATTGCTAGAATAGCTTTTAAACTGCTGACTGCTAAAAGCTAGGGAGGAGAAAAACTGCATTATATCCACCTGGTTTGTTCTTTTTCCCTAAGCTTCACCTTCAATTTGCTGTCAGAGACAGGAGATTGGGCTATGTCTGTCAATCTTTGGTCTGAACCATAGCAGCCATTCTTTTTACTTTATTCTTTAGCTCTACCGGTCTTTCAAATACAGAAGCATCACTTCCGTGTTGCGTAGTGGAAATAGCATTTAGTGTCACCAAGTTTAGTAAAAATACGTTTGTTAATGTCCAACATAATAGATAATGTTTTATTTTATTAAGTAACATTAGTGGAGGATAGAGTCTAGATCTGGTAAAGTATTTTGAAAACCTGATCATGGGCCTTTTGTTTATTTCTTTTTTAAGTTTAAACTAGGAGTAACTCTAGTTCATTCATGGTGTTAACCCTGCAAGGCTTGCTTAGGGAAAACAGGTAAAACGACTACATATGTACATGATCACATAACTTCACCTTGTACAGGAGTAGTCATTGGATTCCCAGTAGATATCTCGGTGACTTCGCCTAAGTGAACCAGGAAGAGAATGGCGGGAATCCTCTTCCATTCTGACCCCTTAGTGTGAGTTTCCTCATGCTCTAAAGTCTCTGTGCCAGGGAATATCTGCAGTCAGAAACTGCTGTGAATAAGGTCCTGATGCTTGCTCTTTTGGTTTCAGTTATTTCATGAAATGGAAGAGGAGCATCAACTCTTCAATGTTTGAAAGAAAGACTTTTATCTTGCATTTGAAACTGTTACTATACAATCCTTGCTTTTAGGCAGAAGGCTAGGATCAATGTTTATTGTCGGTTAAGGTTTTTAAACTCTCTAATATTACTGCCTGTATGGCAAATAGTTAAGTAAAAGCTTTTATACAAATGCTTCAGATTTGCCTAGGGAAAACAGTAGCTCTCCTGAAAATAAGGGTAGCATTTTAGAACTGCAGGCATCTGATGTTCTACAGATACTAGTGAATAACAAAATTAATCCAATATACAGTTCCTTAAAGAGAGAAGATGTAATAGATCTTACTTGCTGAATTAATTTTACATGTAAATGTAATCCTTTTCTAAAGACAGATTTGTTCCTAAGAATACAATTTGAAGTACTGAGGTTGCTTAAATCTGATGGTGCCTTCTACCTCATGTCTGAAAGCTTCAAAGATGAAAGAGAAATTCATGATTATTTTGCAGTCAAGTTTAAATAATTCATTCACTTGCTTACTATTCAAAGCGTACTAATAAAGTGAAATACTTATCACAGTGAAGATTCCACAGTCAAAAATACTAAATATAGCTAGGAAATATAACTTACTGAGCTGATTTTTGATCATCGCATTCAGATGTTATTGTTGGTGTTGTGGATACTGTATTGCTATATACAGTATATATATATACAGTATATATATACAGTGCATTCATATTGTTTACTCATTTGCTGTGCAAACAGACATAAGGCATAAGATCTTTGATGTGAATTGGAGAGGAGGTATAGATGAAGAACTACAGACCAGAGCGAGAATTTTTCAGTACTTCCGTTACTGCAGATATAACAAAGCTTCATGCATCTCAAAGCTTATAAACAATACTATCTTGTCTAACCGTACATTGGATGTCATACTGGAATCAGTAACAGAACTTGCATGGTCTTCGTGAGGGACAAGATTATCCTCCACATGAGTTTTAATTAAGAGGGAATCTTTCCATGGAAAATAATGCAGTACAGGATAAATATCCTAAATTCAAACAGTAATTCTTCTCTGTTTAATGCTATATTTTTTTTTTTCAATCAAGAGACTTTTTTTTTTAGTACTAGGAGGTCAAACTTCTCTCCTGAAAGAGGTATTTGAAGGGCTAGCACGCTATAGATGTAGCTACACTAGCTAGTGATATGCCAAAACCACCAACAAACATAGGTACTAAGATTATACTTTCGTAAAGCAGAGACATAAGCATAAAGTATGTTCAATGAGGTATCATCACAGATTCCATTTTAAACACTTGAATACGAAATTTGCTCCCGTTTTGATGGAAGTCGTGATGCTGCACAGTTGAATTATTTTAGTCAGAGCATGGATGAAAATGTTGATACAATTTAATAACTTCTTAGCCTTGAGGAAAACATAGTGGGAATGTGATGATGAAAATGTTAAGTCTGATTTGTTCTGAAGGGACACTGTGATTGGCAAGATGAATGACTGGTTGCTTTGCTAGATGAGGGTTTTCTTATGAAAAGCTGCTTAAGATGGCAAGTTGGTGTCCATCATATGCAAGGGCACTTTCATATTTTAGAAACTGTTTACGATTATATTAACAGAAAACGTTCACGCTGAGCAGGAGAGAGTTTATTAGATGAAAATGAAGAGCAAGAAGAGTTAATTTTCTGCAGCAAGATACATACACTACCATTGTTTCAGACACTTGGGGTGAAGTATGTGGCAAAATCTTGTACTAGAAGGAACAGACAAGATTTCAAAGGAAGTATCAGGAAGTAGGGATGCATTCAACGAATCTGAAAATACCTTAGAAATCAGTCCCTAAAGCTGCCTTTTCAAAGGCAGTTGGGATCATCTTTTGAATGAATCAATCTATTTATAAATACATGGATTTGTAAATCTTCTGGATTACGTAAATGTGTGGATTTGTAAATCTTCTGGATTATGAGCTTCACTGAAAACAAATAATTTTTGCAAGTCCTTAATTGTCTTCACAGGAAACTAATGAACCCCTGTATTACCACTGCATCCTGACTGTAATCAGTTTGATACTGTGTTAATTATAATATAGTGGACAACTGTTTTATTATTTGAGATATTGTAATAATACTTGGTAAAACCAGTAGTAATAAAATTGGCTACTAATGGTCTTAATGCCTTCCAGTACAGTATGACTGTAATTTTCCCCAATATGTTTGTTGTTTACAGTGTCTGCCTCTAAGCTCACCCGTTATTCATAGAGTTGAAAGCTAAAGTTCACAGTACCTGTTACGGATTTTAGTGAATGTTACTCTCTACATGATATTGGTTCTAAATTCATAATATTAGAATATGGTAGAAATATTTCATGTTTTTAATGACTGTGAGCATCCGTAGCTATATCACCAATTTTATTTTTCTTGAATTTTTGGAATAAATGGCTGCATTTCGAAGTATTTT
Source organism: Fulmarus glacialis (assembly GCF_000690835.1). Classification (NCBI taxonomy): domain Eukaryota; kingdom Metazoa; phylum Chordata; class Aves; order Procellariiformes; family Procellariidae; genus Fulmarus; species Fulmarus glacialis. The sequence continues at coordinate 24,083 of NW_009227709.1, read as the reverse complement.
TAGGAACCTTTTTAATACTTTTTTTTAATAATTATTATTGATTTCCATTCTTTAATTGGAGATGTGAACTGCTGCACTTCCACAGCATGAACGCTTTCCTTATCAGAACATTAACCAAATCTTCTGTGCTCTTGAGATTTAGACGTAACAGTGGCTCTTCGCGTTTGCAAGGTTGTGGATAGCAGTATCCTATCTCTCTGGCATAATTCTCAATTACTTCAGAGATAGGCTTCCTTTCTTGATTACTTGTTAGAATATTTAGGAATTGTAAGATCTATTTAAGAGTATGAAACAAAATTTGTTTTCTTCCTCAGACTTTTTTTTCTTTTTAATGTTTGGTGGCTAAACATGAAAACTGTAAGTTTGCAAAATAAATTTGAAATAAATTAATGCTTCATTAAAGCCCATATCATAAATTAACTTCTAATTGTTTAGATGAAACAGTATTTTAGTTTGCAGTAATCACAGGAATATTTGTTACAGTTGTATTCAAAATTAAAAATCTAAATTTATTTTTAAGTTATGTATTGTTATGGAAATAATATAGCATAAGCTAGGTTACATACTCAACTCAAATATGGATAAATTTGGAACTACTGTATTTGATGGGAAGCTGAATACCCATGTACCTTCTCAATCATTATTCTTTTGTTGGTTACAGTAGTTTAATTTTACGTTTCCAGTAATTAGTCCTGGTTTGTGCAAAGACTTGATCATGTATGAATCAGTAAAAGTTAGTCACTTAAATTAGTGGCCTAAACAATGACAAAAATTTGAGCTTTGCCAAGAAAGTGTCAGGTTTCACCCATGGGTGTAACTGCTAGAGATGTTCTTAAGCTTCTGTAGGCTGGGGTGCATGGTTTGTAAACTAGGAAGTGTATGAGTAGCTCTGAAATACTTAGAGTTAAATATTCAGTTATTTTTCAAGTGAATTCATTTCACATTATGGGATGTTTAGCTCTAAGTTTTTCCGTAATGTTATCAGTAAGAGAAAATTAATTAGATTTTCTGAAAACATTTTAGAATCAAATTTTCTGGTAAAAGGTGTTAGACCAGCACAGAGTCCCATTATCAAAATGTCTGCATGCAGATGTGTTTCAGAGTTTAAGCCTTTTCAGATGTTGGTGTCAAAGGGGAAAAAAACCCAATTTGATTCAATATGGTTGGTACAGAAATAAGAATGTGCTGGCTCACGAAGTTCTTAAATTAGAGAAGTGAATAATTGATGCCATTTTTGGCATAAATCAAGGCCAGAGTTTTTGAGGTATGTAGAAGATTTGCCTGGAAAGGCATCAGCAGGAACTGTTAAAAATTACAGCCAACATTTGGGCAGTTGATTCTGCATAACAGCACTATACTGCAGGGAAAAGTGAAACGAGCTTTCAGCCTAATTGTCCCTGATCAGAATCTGCCTGATTGTCTGATTGGAGTCAGTACGGAGGCACAGCATGCACTGCTCACTCAGTCAGCCAACACGTGTGCTTTACCTGAACGATTACCCATGGCAGAAGCACACAGCCTGCTGCTGATGGCTGGGCAGTGATGGACGCGCTACCTGATCAAATAATACGTTTTATACTCATGAGGACTCTGCAGTATTACAGTAGTGTCACTGGTTGCCAGACAAAACGAGCGTCAATGTACAACCCTCTAGCAATCACTGCTGTATGGTGTGCTTGGTCGCTGTTAATTGTGACTAATGTATGGTGCTGTCTCAGGCAACCTAACTGGAAAACATCTTTTAGTTTATCATATTCAGTAACAGTTGTTACCTCTACAATTTACTAGTCTTGGGTTAGGTTGAAAAGGCTGATCTTCTGATATATGCATTTGATTTTAATTATATTTTACAGTTCCAAGTGCTGTGGAATTTGTGATAGCCTGTCTGAAGACTAAATTATGCCATTTTGTTTCATGCCAACTACATAATAGTTTCTATTCAGTAGGAGTTCAAGTTGTCCCATTAATAGCAAGAAGCTCACTTTTAAAGTAACACGGAATGAGGGTATAATAAGTTGGATCTGAGAGATTAGTTCAAATGTTTTCACTGAGTACGTTAACAATAAGAAGTCATTAGAGGGTGTTTGAGAAGAAAACAAATGTGGAAGGTAAAATCAGACAAATTGTCTGAATTTCTGAAACAGTGACTCTTGAGAACCTCTTTTGATCACACCTACCTGAAACGATTTGGTAAGATGTGACATGACTACTCATTATTTAAAGAACATACCTTTACATTCATAAATAAAAACTGCAATGCAAAAGAAGCCTCAGTGAAGGAATGCATTTACTGAAAAGGAGGAAGAATACTTTGTAAATAATGTTTTTTAACTTTTTTTTCAAGATAAAACACATGCACACTTTCACCGAGTTCAAGGTTGTATTGTGTGACATGCATGGGAGAATACATGAATACATGTTTCTGAAACTAATTATGCATGCATGCCTAATATTACGTGATTGTGCTTCTGCAGTTCGGCAAGCAAGCTGAGTTAAAACAAATCTCTCTGGTGACCAGAAAAAACCCAAAAGAAATTGATTAATCGAGATTCCAGCTGAATAGAATGTTCTTCTGCTTGGCAAAATACTGCGCAGTAGGGAAATTAAATGTAGGCAGTGAAGAAGTTATTTTTCAGTGGAGATGCTGTAAAAATCTTTGACCTCATGCTGACCGTAACTGTTAGTACAAAGCACTACTGATCACCTGGGATCTGAAAGGCTGCATTTCTGTGGCACTGAACCTGTTCTAAGAAGTCCTGGCTTTCCATGAGGTAGCTTGCGGTTACTGTGCATCCCGCGGCTTTCATTTTATGGCAGACCTACATGTAACTGCTATAGATACCTCTGCATGATGGTTTAGAGATAGCCTTTATCTTTTTTTTCTAGACCTCTGGAGTTAGTTTGAAAACTATCTATCTAGTGTATTTCAAGCATTAAATCTTTAGTTTTCAGCATATTGAGAACTCTGCGATTTTGTTTAAAAATTAAATGTAGTCCAAAAGGTATTGTTCAACTCCATGATATCTGAAGTTGTCATTTATCGTTTAATAAAGGTACTGTTGAGACGTTACTGTAGAGAAGAATGTTAAAGGCAGCTTTTGGTATAAACGTATTTAAATAATGTTGAAGAAGGGTTTTAGCTATTAAGCCATTGTTGTGCTCAATGATGAACATTAATACATTAATGAATGTATTACTGGAATAAAAAAAGCTAATATTCTTTGAAGGTGATGCAAAGCATAATTACAGCTAGGGAGTTAAAGGATGAATAAAGCTGGTGGTTTGGAAAATTAATCAATAAAGAATCTTTTTTTATATCTAAAGATTTACACTAATACCTGGGTTTTTTTGTGTTAAGAATAAATAAAAGTAATTTCACTTATTTATTGCACTTGTTCTAAAATTAAAATCTTGGGAATGAATTCGTTCAGCAATATAGCAGGGTGTCTTTTGGCATTCTCCTTTCTTTTTTTTTTCAAGTCATAATTATTGGGAAAGTTATAAGAAATTGTTGAACATGAATGAAAAACTGCAACGTTTTGCAGGAGAGCGTTTTAATTTGGGATATTTCTTTTCTTCCACAAAAGGGTGTAGCTCATTATTTTCCTTCTACAGAATTTTGTGGTTCAGAAGATTACAATTTCAGCCCACTTATATCAGGCCAGCATGATTATAACTGATAATCAGCACTATTTGTGATGGCCATTCACTGATCTCAATTCAAATTTGTGGTAATTAACATGTGAGGATTTCTTTTGCACAGCTAGTGTTTGCTCCTTTTTCCCAAAGCTGTGGCTTCCTCCTGTTGTAGAAGATGCTTCTATTGCTCCTGGAAATGAGAGGTGGTTAGTGCTATCTACTGCTTCTTCTCTACAACATTTTTTTTTTTCCCCTCTAATCATCTAATGAGTCATTATACATAGTAAGAAATGGGACAAGGAAGTCTTCTGGCTTATTATACTTAAATACAGTTAGCTGCTGAAAAGGGAAGATGTGCTTACTGTGTAGTTATTTGGGGTAGAAAATCTGTTTTAACCAAGATTCAGAGTATCTGCTTCGTTAAGTAACACTTGATTGATACCTCTTCAGCCACATTACACTGCTGTTGTCAATCTCTGGCAAAGGTTTTAGGATTTCCAAGGGTTTATTGTATACTACTTAGCACTGTGCTGAGGTGTGCATTGTACACTAATGTGTCCTATGTCATCCTTTATTCTGGGACATGTTGAGCTTTGCAGAATGAGTATGAGGATAGAGAGAAATTTTGTAGCAGGACCCTATCAAAGGCCGCACTGGTTTATAAGATTGGCACAAGGAGTATGAAAGTATACTTCTTAAGCTGCTGACTTCAGTTTACCAAATGGAGAAAAAAAAAGTGCTCACATAATTAATTTGTAAGGGGAAGTATATATGGGAACACAGAGAGGAATAACATGAATAGCCTCCGCTGCATGAATCTGCTTCTCCATTGTTTTGAGATTTGATTAGAAGCTTTGATTGAAGCGTTCTGTCTTTCTTTCTGTTTTTTGTTAAGTGTGAAGACACTGGTGTACTGTGTGACTGAATACTCCATTTAAAAAGAAGCATGGGTAGTTAACCTGCCATTACATCAAGGATGCAGGTGTTGTGAAAAATGAATACCAAATCAAAGCTAAAGCCATCAGTACAATGCCACTGGCAAAGAAACTTCATGTTGCTTACTCCTGTTCTGCAACTGCACAGAGTCAGAGTCGATTACGCACGCTTACTCATCCATACTCTCACTGTAGAGTGTTTACAATCTGGTAGGGTGACTTTGAGGATAGAAAGAAGAGTAGGAGGGAGGACCGAAAAATTTGATTATTTTGCTCAAAGCTAAGTTCAGTACTGAGAATGTGTATTCAAAATGACAGCAGGGAAAAATATATAATGGTAATTCCAGCTGTGTGATACCTGACCGGTACATTTCAGTGTTTAGGGCTGGTAGCTATCATTAACTTGAAGTATCTCATTTATTGTCGTAGCTGGTGTTAGTTAATTTGGATTTCAAGTTTTGGCCTTAGCTGATACTGATCTTACGTGCATTGATTTTCTTCTTCATAGCAGTGCTTACTGGATGCTTTCGGATTAATTCCCTTTCTAAATAATAGATCTTGGTAGGTCTACTTCCTATTATAGGGTGCCATGTGTTTTCTCTATCTAATACTAGTTAACATTCATCTAGGTTTTAAGTGAGGTACTGTCTACCTTTGCTTAAAATCTGATCCTTTGCTCAAGTCTAGTCAGTTTTATTTTACTGAAAGCATCGCTGATATCCATAATTTTATATTTTTGTGCAATTTTTACAGTAGCTTCAGTTTGGCAGCTTTTGGTTGTCTGTAATCTTCTGGCATTTTCATATCCATATTTTTAATATCTTGGTAGTCACAGAACATCCTTACAATGCTGTTCACTGGACTGCAGCTTGGTGTTAAGCTTTCAATGTTTCACTCTGTGACCTTACGCAGACCCTTTAATCTCCCATACCTCTGATGCCCATCTGTAAAAAAAAAAAAACAAAACACCCTCATTATTTTTTTCAACTTTTCCTTCTTTTTTTTTTTTTTGAGTATATAAGGCCTTGTACTTAGTGACCACCTCCTTACTAGTGGCTTCAGTGAATCTAAATGAATGAGGCTGTCTACAGTGTTAGGCTTAGATTTAAGATTGATGGTACTCTTTCTTGTGTGTTTGGGACCTGTTTTGGCAAGCACTTTAGAACCTGATTTGTGTCATGTGAAACTCTTCATTTAATTTTTTTTCACTGTGTGTCTTCTTCATAGCTGGAAGTGTTCTGGGTATTTAATTAGATAACTTTTAGTATTTGGTCTGTGTTGCTTTAATCCAGCAGTTGGTCTCAATTATAAAGTTTAATTTAATTTATATCAGTTGTAAAAAGTTATATTTTTGCACTAGAATTTATGCAGTGAAAGTTTGACAAAAAACACTGGCCCACTGCTGAATTGCTTCTGTCAGTTCTGTGTAAATACATACTTCTCAAGCTACTTCTCCCTGGGGTATTAATAGCCATTTATTCCCTTCAATTTTAGAAAGTGGTTTTATCTGTGGATGCAGATTTGTTTGTTAACTTTTCTTCTCTCTCTCTTCCCATGGTTCCTCACCTCCCACCTCCCTTTTTTTTTTTTTTTTTTTTTTGGCATCCTGACTCAATTTACCTTTACCTGCTAGAAGAAAAGTACTGATTAAGAGTGAGGGTTCGGTTTGGTTTTAGTAGTATTGCTTCACGTCGAGAGGTTTTTAAAATGTGAATGATGGTCATCTTTTTGAGACGTGGGAAAGATCTGAAGCATATTATCATGCTGGTCAGATTTGCTCTTTCACTTTAACCTACTTAAGAGGTCAGGAAATGCATATGGTGCTAACTCACATTACACTTTCCAGGCAAAGAATATTTTTTTCCCAATATTCTCCTGAATACCTCTGAGCCCCAACCTTTACTTTAGAAAATGGGCAGCTGGCTTTGGACACACGTATAATATTTAAAACCCTGGTGCTGTACTTAGTACTGATGAATTGTTGGCTAGATTTTTTCCTCTCACAATGAGAGTGAGAGGTGACAGTGGTTAATACTGACAGATGAGGTCAGGAACATGAGCAATATTGTGTCGTATGAAACCACTTGAGAGCTTCTTGTAAGGTGCTGAACTTCCAGCTTTACTCGGAGACTCCATAGGCTCAGCATATTTCAGGACAGCGATCTGTAAGATTCCCTCATCTTATGAGGAACAAGGATTCTAAGGAAGTTGGTAAATCTGTTTTCTTTGTCTTTGGTAGTATTAGGCAGAGAGAAAAATACGCTTGCCATTACATTAGTTTATGTACTGTGGTCTAGCACTTTTGCAGTGCTGCTTTTAAATAGCAAATGCGAACAAAGGATTCATGTCTTGTTACTTTTAGAAAGGTATTTTATTATTGTTGTCCTGGATATTTTTTTTTTGCTAGTAGCCATTCTTAAGAAATAACATTTTAGAATACAGGTAGTTAAGGCTAAATGATTTGAACTAATATTATAAACTGTTTCGATGAGTATGGAATCTCATCTGTTTGTTTTTTTGCTAAGCATCGTATGTAATGTTATGCAATATCGTATGATGTATAGCATAGATATAGCTGATGCCAACTGATGGCAGTTTTGGTCAGATCTGGGCAGCTGAAAGCTAAGCTACCCATTTTAATGTAAATTTCTTAAATCTTTTTATGTGCTGGTATAATAAAAGCTTGCTACACCTGAGAAGGAAAACTGCTATTTTTCACCTATAATGTTTGTTTGCTGCTCTCAGCTGCATTAGTATTCAGAATCAGCGTCAACCATAAAGTATTTTAAGATTTTTCAAACAATCAAACCCATTATTTTACTGAAGGAAGACACTGAAGTATAAAGTTAGCATTGTAAAATAAAATGTATAATTGCTTTCATCGTTGCCCGCTTTAGAATTTCAAAAGAACATGTCTTTGGTAATGGAACACAATTTCTCAGAATTCTTGAAAATTGAAAGGCTAAATTTTATTTTTCCCAAAAGCTTGTGAAGGACGAATGTCCAGTCCTTTGGGCTAGAAAGAAATATGTAGTCAGTAACATGACCAAACAATTGTAGAAAAGTGTGTGGTGTGCGGTTCATACTTCTATAAAGCTAGGTCACTATCTGGGAAAACTTACGTGTTTACATTTATAGGTTGTGCTTGGATCCTTTAAATGGAACTAGCTGCAGTGCACTCTTGTGAACATACAGAAACCTGTTTTGTGGTCATGGTTGAAGGTCTACTGTCACAGAGTCAGATGAAGGATAAACATCTCTGCAGCATCTTCGGAGCATCACACCATGCAATGAATAAACCTGATTGAAAGAGGAATGTAGATTCATAAGACATGAAAGTATACATTTTTTTATGAAAAAACAGGTAGGAAGACTTTAGTAGCTACTATGTAGTTGAGGTTGGCAATTGCAAAGGTATGTGTTTCCTAGCACAACTCTGTCCTGAAGGCAGACTTCAGAAATAAGTTAGCTAGAATTGGTGAACTTATCCCTGAACAATTGCTCTTTAAAATAGAGGAACAGAGGTCTTTGGTAATGCCTTTGGAACCAGTACATACTAATATGCACCACAGAAATAAAATAAGCTATCATTGTCAATAAATAATATTTTAGTCCATATTTCTTTGCGTTAATGGTGGTGATAAACAAGGCTTTTAGGCTTTTTAAGAAAAACTGGATAAAATGTATCTCCTTGTTTCTCTCCACTAGTATTCTTACTGTATTATTTCTGTACACATTTTCTAGACCTTTTTGTGTGACTCAGGTATTTTTGTGCATCTGAAAATTATAAGCAAATTATTTAGACTAGCTCTACATGCAAAAGCATATGATATTCCTTGAGTATTACTTAATTTTCCCCAGGGGTTGTCACTGGGTCCAATTCTGTTTAACAGCTTCATTAATGACTTAGATGATGGGACAGAATGCATCCTCAGCAATACAAGACTGGGAGGTGTGGCTGATACACCAGATGATTGTGCTTGACAGGCTGAGAAGTGGTCTGACAGGAAGCTGATGATGTTCAACAAAGGGAAATACCAATTCTTGCACCTGCAGAGGACTAAGCCCATGCACCAGTACATGCTGGGGGATCAACAGCTGGAAAGCACCTTTGCAGGAGATCCTAGTGGTCCTGGTGGACAAGCTGAACAGCAATGTGCCCTTAGAATCATAGAATCATAGAATCATTAAGGTTGGAAAAGACCTCTAAGATCATCAAGTCCAACCGTCAACCCAACACCACCATGCCCACTAAACCATGTCCCTAAGCGCCTCATCTACACATCTTTTAAATACTTCCAGGGATGGTGACTCCACCACTTCCCTGGGCAGCCTGTTCCGAGGCCTGACCACTCTTTCAGTAAAGAAATTTTTCCTAATGTCCAATCTAAACCTCCCTTGGCGCAACTTGAGGCCACTTCCTCTCGTTCCTTTGCCCTTCAGCAAAGAAGGCCAATGGTATCCACGGATGCGGTATAAAGAGCATTGCCAGCAGGTCAAAGCAGGAGATCTGTCCTCTCTACTCAGCACTGATCATACCGCATCTGGAATAATGTGTCCAGTGCTGGGCTCCAATGTGCGAGAAAGTCATGGGTCTACGGGAGCAACTTCAGCGATGGGCCGCTGAGGTGATTAAGGACCGGAGCGTATTTCAGATGAGGAGAGGCTGCGAGAGCTGAGACTGTTCACCCTGAATCTGCGGTGGGGATCTTAGTAGCATGTATAAATACCTGATGGGAGGGTGCAAAAAAGGCAGAGCCAGGCTCTTCTCAGTGGTATCCAGTGAAAGGCCAAGAGAGCACAAACTGAAATGCAGGAAGTTCTGTTTAAACGCAAGGAGAAACTGTTTTTACTGTGTGGGTGATCAAACACTGGCACAGGTTGCCCAGGGAGTCTCCATCTTTGGAGATCTTCAAAACCTGACTGGACGTAGCCCTGAGTAACCTGTTCCAGCTGATCCTGCTTTGAGCAAGGGTATCGGAGTAGAGTATCTCCGGAGGCCCCTTCCAGCCTCAAGTATTCTCTGGTTCTGTGATTCAATGAGTATATGTGATCTGGCATCTAAAAGCAAGGTCCAGATAAAATTGGGCAAAAGATGTTGGTTGAATCAGCAAACAGTACTTGCTTTTTCCTCTACTGAAAAGCATACAAGGAACCGTAGAAGTTTTTTGGAGTTATATCAGGAGGATATTTGGGAGGAGAAACAAAAATGTGAACTCCATTCCTCTTGTTCCAATGAGAGCAATGACAGTAGAGGAGCATTAAACTAATCGATGTGTTGACTAACACCTTCTAACTCAACTACCCAAAACAGTGCTCACTGGAATCTCCAATTTTTATATGATGGAAAGTTGCTCTTCCAAATGAGATGGATTTTTAATTAGAATTACTTTCATTTTTGAGTGGTATAATTTGTCACAATATGACCTCATATTTCATAACTTCGAAAGCTGCCTAATTCTAATTTTTTCCACTTTAAAGGAAAAAAGCTGAAGGTCCAAGAAAATGTGTGTTAAGAAGTCACTGAGATGACGGATTTCAATATCTCTAAGTAATTAGTTAAGTTATGCTTGTCTCTTTCATTAAAAGCACCATTAGACAGCCAGATGCAAAAGATGACTGTGGTAAATGGTTTTTCAGGTAATTCTTGATAATGTTAAATGTGGTTGTCATTTCAATTGATCACTATGCATCTTTTCTTAAATATCCATCCATCTACTTGAGCTGCCTGCTCAATAAATTGTATGTGGAAATTATTAGGATAATTTAAAGAGAAGAATTCTCCGGGTTTAACTAGCTGCAGAATGTTTTCTTTGTTTCTGTGGGGTTTTTTTCATTCTCTCTTGAGATTGCTGAAAAAATCTGTACTACAGACATTTCTTTCTCCTTTGTTTCTTAGCACATTTCTTCCTATTTGAGGATTCTTTGGGAAGTAAAATATACAATCAATGTGCTGAGCAGAAAATTGTAAATCTCTGCAAAGGGCCATACATTGCCTGCAGTCTCTGCTCATGCTTGCCTTTCGTTTTATTGAGAGAAGTGCACCGGAAGGTTGATGGGGGCACTGATTACTGTCATAGCACATGGCTGAACTAAAGCACACCTTCCTTTCTGTAAGTGTACACACTTTGCCAAGTGAAAGCCCATAGTATTTGGGTTATTCTTCAGATCCTTTTGTTGCCATATTAATTTTACCCTGTACAGAAGCTAGAGCAGAAAATGGGCTAAATTAAGGATTTTTTCATCTTGACTTTTTGAGAAAAGGTTAGTTGGTCACTTGCCTTTCTCAGTGTTGTTATTATATGAGAGAGGTGATGTGCTGATAAAGAATATCTTGCAATGTTACGGCGGTTACTGAGTGTTTAAGTAATACTGGCAGGGGTAGAGTGAGAGGAGGGGAGAAGACAGCATGGCACAACAACATTCCCAGCCTGAGAGCAAATTCATTGACAGGCACCCACTGAGTTTAATGTGCACATTGCTTGTATAGTGATAATGGCATTCCCATAATGTCCCTAATGTACCTTACAGCTTCTGGAGGTAAGGTGCTTGTAAATAGTCTTGAGTAAGTATCTCACAGTGCATCTTCCACGCAGTATGTCTGCAGACTGTAGCATGATGTATCCTATTTATCTTGTCTGCATGACAACCAAGACTTCACTCTCTCTTTAACCCCTCTGAATTAATCCCTTTATAATACTGGGCTTTCTGCATTTTCTTTTGAGTAAAACTTGCTCGTGTAGTGATTGCCACGGGCTGCAGTCCTGTAATTTCTAGCTGCGTTAAAATCTCTGGCTCAACTCTTTGTTGTTGCTTGTGCTGGTTTGGTTGGACTCAGAAATTGTAGACTGCTTTTGGTCCCATGCTTTGACATTAAAGGAAAGACAGTTCTCTTCTGGATGGAACTGTCATCGGTGCTCAGAAATTTTCCATTGTTTTCTTTCAGAACGTGCTGTCTTTCTCATTTTTTTCATTTATTGTTGGCTTTTCTTTTGATAGCCTTTTTTGTTTTATCTAATGGTGTTTAAGCAGGTAAGTACGAGATTCTTTGAATAGCATATTTTATTAAAACAAAACAACCTAATCAACTCGTCCTCCAGTTATGTGCTCCAGTAATCCTTTAATGCAGACTCCTTACAAATAGTGTTATTACAGATAGGAAGAACTAACATAAATCAGAAATGTCAGATGCTTTTTCAAAGAGATTTTTTTCCTCAGATTTTAAAGGAGTCAGTACTCTAAATGTCTATTGTACATCTTATTTATTTCTTTAACATTGGTAGTTAGGAGCTGTCTTTCAAGGGGGCCTTTAAAATTTAGAGAAAGCAGAAGTAGTAACTTAAATTTGTGTAACTGGTTTGAGTAAAGTAAGCACTAAAACATTTGCCACAAATGTAAATTCATGATCAACGCATCTAAGTTCCCTTATATAGTCTTTTATAAAGCATTTTTTCTAAATATTTAACATTAGTTCTACCCGTATGCCTTTGAAGCACAAGAGTTACGAATTACATTCTTAGAGAACAGAAAGCTAAGTACAGTGGCCCACAGGGATAATCAAATGGGGAAAGTATTTACTTTGGTCTAAAATATCTAAAGTAAGGTATATGAAAAAGAAAGAGAACAGATTAATAAAGGCGAGTAATAGTAACTCCTGTGAATGTTTGATTCCCCTTGAGCGTACTAGAACTTTTCAGTGCTTTCAGTACTGCTCAGACCCTGCATGGGTGTGCATAGAGCTGCAAGCTAGTTGATTAAATACAAAAGGGACAGAAAACTGAGTTTAGGGGGCGAAAAGGAGTCATTCGGGACCACATTCAGGACCCATTCGGATATGGGAAGAAACCTGAGGCTGGCTAGAGAAGATGATTTAGAGAGCTAGACTATTTAAGTGAAGAAGAATTGGCAAAGAACAGGCAGTTTGGGTCTAAAGCTAGTGATAAGCTAGCTGGGACTAATGTGAAGGATAAGGGGCAGCTGTTTGACAGCTGGCTGGGAAAGCAGGTAGCTGAGGATGTGCAGACTGCCTGCTGAGGGAGCCTGGGTGGTGGATTCAGATCAATTAGGAGTAGGAAGGGGAGGGCAGAATTGTGGTGAATGCGCAGAAGGGTTGTATCCACTAAAGTTCACTTTCTTTCTGAGCTCTGAATGGACCATGAGACTTCAGAGACTTGCTGCTTCTCTATTGTCAGGAAACCTCCATCACAGGCAGTCTTTGATTTTGTGATCCCTTTTTGTGAGCAGAAATATCTGTATCCTTTTTGCCAGATTTTTATTTGTCAAGATAGAAATATTCCCTGTCACCGTGTGTATTTCAGTGAAATTTTGGAAGCCTGGAAGGTCTTCAGGCTCATTGTACTTTCTGGCTTCTCTGAACTTCTCTTTGGCAAGCCATCTAGTCGATGAATGTGCTGCATTCATAATGTGGATATTCCCACCTAGTCACTCTACGGCAGCTTCCTGAGCCATGAAATGGCTCACCTGGCTGGCTGCATCATAGTAGTGCCCCTGGTTTTCCATGGCTACTTGCAAAGTTGCTTTTGAGACAAGGCTGTCATTTGGGCACAAATTCCTGCAAACCTGAATTGGGTGAAAAATCCTGCAAACTTGAAATGTGTGGTTCTTCTTGGTTTTGTTTTGTTTTGTTTTCTTTTGTTGTTCTGAACAATTCAAAGGAACTCTTCCACAAAGTGGAGCTACTGTCATTCTATGATACAGTAAGAGGGGGCTGTTGTCATAGGACTTCGGTCTTTTTTTGAAAGTCATTATGTAGTGGATGGGATGGTGGATTAGTACTGGATCTAAGTATTGCCCTAAGGATTTTCTTCTTGCCTTTATGTTCCTTTGTAACACTAGTAGTTACTCAAGCCATACTTCTTAAAAACAGTTAATAAATGCACTTCTCATTTTTCAGAGTAATGGCTTGAAATTTCTGTAGAAATATCTTGCAGAAATGCTGAGCACTTATAACTGAAGCCAATGGGAATGCTAGTTTGAATGGATGAAGTACTGTATAAGCAATCACCTTCTGAAAAATCATTTGCTAGAGTTATCAAGTTGGGTGTGAAAATTAATAGGATTTTTTTCCTTAGTCTGTGTATGCCTCGGTCAATTATCTGTAAAATGGAGTGATATAATCTTTCATTTTGCTGGCTATTTTAAAGATTGATTAAGTTTTGTGAAGCAGTCCTCTGTTCTGAAAAGTGCCATTGAAAGTTCAAGACAAATGAACACATTTAACAGGTTCACCACAGGTTTTACAAGTTTACAGCAAATACTGACCAGCTGATCATTAGTAACTTTTCATTTATCACCTGTACTTAATGGCACATGGTTTCTGGGAGGGAGGGAGGAGAAAGGCAATAATTTAGAAACTGCATAATGTTTATACACAAGTGAGGTGAATTCATGGTTGAGTACCCTCACAATGATGGGTTTTGAATTCTTATGAGTTTGACTGTACATCATGTCTTCATGTATGTTCTTTTAATGTTCTTTTGGCTTTGTAAATCCAAACCTGTATTCAAAATGCAGCTGTAAAAGCAAGTACTGTTTTAGATGGAGTAAATTGTGGCCTTATTGAAGGTGATGGAAAAATTTCCATCATTTGTGATCTTTTCCTCTAATTTTTCACTCATCTGTGATGAATGAAATAATGTATGACTATGTGCGTGACTAGCTTGAATGTCAGTTTAGAAATGTAAAAGCGTGTTGCTTTATTCTTCCACTGAAACGTCATGCTCTGGCTGTTCTCATGTGGCACTCAGGTTGCGGTAGTTCTCTGAATGAAATCTTTGTGTGACCGTGGTGCCTTTTCAGAATTCCTAATGTTACTCATTATGGCACTCCCCAAGAGTGTGCTTAAGTGACAGGTAGTTCTTCAGCAATGCTCCTGCCAAAAACACAGGATGGATGACATTGGCGTTGTATCTGATCAATTGCCTTTGGCACCTAGACATGTTATACTTAGTGTGATTGGAACAGTGGTAGAAATTCTCTTACTGGGCACTCATCAGATTGCTGTGACTGTCCATCAGTGATATGTGTTTTAAATTTTGTCTAAGACAACTTAGAAATTAGTTGTCTCCAACTTGATTCCCCCCCCCCAAAAAAAAAAAGTTCCTCTTTTTTTTATAATGAAGAATGAAACCAGTATAATTGATTAGGATTCAAAGAGGATGCAAATAAATACTGAAATGAGCATTTGAATGTGGGTTCTGAGTGATTTACATGGGATGCGTATTGTCTCTCTTGTGTGCCTCACAGGTCATCTTGTTTCTCAGGTATACATTAGAGGTGCATCTGAAGCATCCTAAAACAGAGTAACACTAATTGCATAATCAAAGTCTACCATCTCTCTAGACAAATAATAATGCTCTCAATAATGAACATTGAAGGTTGCTACATATTCCATCTTACAAATTCTAATTCTCTTCCCGTTTTGCGCATGCTTTCTTTGAGGGGAAAACTATCTCAAGTTCACTATACTAAACACACAAGGTATTTCTTTACTTGCTTTGTCTTCAGTTTCTTTCTCTCCTTTTTGTGTAATTTCTTTCAAACTCTACATCTCACTTTGTTTGTTGATGCCTGACATCATCTTAAATTGAGTTGTGGCCAAATAGAATTTCTCATTTTCCTTCCTTGCCTTTTTCAGTAATTCTGTCAAAAATACACAGTTCTCTATTTTCTACCCCTGTCTTAAAGTTTTGCCATTTGCCCGGACTGTAAGAAGAATGGTATTATATCCAAACCAGATTATTTCATCATTTTAATATTAGTATTATTGTTACTATCTAATATTGGGGAGAGTCTGTTGTGTTGCTAAATAATTTTTACTAAAAAGTCATTACGTGTATACTACAGGTTATAGAAGCTGATGATGAAATCAAATAAAAATGGGAAGAAAACGTTGTCTGCTGGTGTGGAACGGTATTTAGTTGTTACCTTTTCAGATTTCCATCTGCAGAAAATATTTGTTAACTTGCTTCTCTTCAGCTTTATCTACCGGGCAAGCTGTATTATCACTGCTAGTGGAACAGTGAGCTTCTAAGATTATAACTTTCACTGGGAAAATTGAAATAGGTTATAAAAATGTATTTTCTGTTAGCGGGAATTTTGAGGCAGAAAGTGAGATGGTCTAGTTTACCTGCTGTACCTCTATTCTGGGCATGCAGCAATTTCAGCCTGTGTTTTGTTCTGATGTTCATAGTTCAACAATGCTAACTGATTGCCAAAAAACTTATTATTAGTTTTATATAAAGGGGAACAGTAAAACTGCATTTTTTGCAAGAGTAAATCATAGACTGATCCATAGATAACAATGCTGCAGTTTTGAAATAGTACTTCATAATCAGATTCTTCATAGAATGCTTCTGAAAACTCAAGAAGTTGATAACTGCAGTTCAGTAGGTAATTACACATGGTGTGCAATCCACTGATCAAGACAATTGGTACAAATTATACTCTTGGGCTGGTTTTAATCCACAAAATTCTACTTTAATCAATGATGATGTTATAATTTTACATCGAGACTAGTAAGATCAGGACTTGGCATTTTTTGTAAGCAAAATATTGAGTCACAAATTCATCCTTTTCTTTATTTTAGAGATAATAGTCTTGTAATGATATTCAGTACTGACTGTGGGACTGCAGAGGTGTCCCCTGGCACAGTAAGAGGAGAAGGTGACGTCTGCTCAGTCCGCCACCTTTCTTCTCAGGTGAATTTGTCCCTTATAGTGCTATTACATAGCTCCTATTTTTGTTGCTTTCTGGGGACTCAAATTTATGCATTACCTTAAAATATTAGATATGGGCCTGTGGGAGCAGGTCCGGAGGAGAGCTGCAAAAATAATCAGAGGACTGGAACACCTCTCTTATGAAGAAAGGCTGAGACAGTTGGGGTTGTTCAGCCTGGAGAGAGAAGGCTCCAGGGAGACCTTATTGCGGCCTTTCAGTACTTAAAGGGGGCTTATAAGAAAGATGAGGACAGACTTTTTAGCAGGGCCTGTAGTGATAGGACAAAGGGTAATGGTTTTAAACTAAAAGAGCATAGATTCAGACTACATATAAGGAAGAAATTTTTTACAGTGAGGGTGGTGAAACACTGGAACAGGTTGCCCAGAGAGGTGGTAGATGCCCCATCCCTGGAAACATTCAAGGTCAGGTTGGACGGGGCTCTGAGCAACCTCATCTAGTTGAAGATGTCCCTGCCCCTGGCAGGGGGATTGGTCTAAATGACCTTTAAAGGTCCCTTCCAACCCAAACTATTCTATGATTCTATTTTATGATTCTGTTAATACTCTCTGGGAAGTCTTTCCATGAGCCCTCGATTGTGCCATAGGAGCATGTTACTAGCATTTTCCTAAGCATCCAGAATGATACTGGTATTTTTGTTGTCTTTGGAGGTGATGGTGGTTTTAACTGTGTGTAGCCATATGCCAAATGTAAGATGATTTGCTACTCTCGACTGAGGAAATGTAGAGTCCCAAGTACATCTTTGCAGAGGGTCAGTCCCTCATGGTCCCAGCTTGCCCTTACAGGATGGACCCACTGGAGTGCAAGTTACCTGACAACTCTCTGCTTCCTCTGAACTGCCAGGAGAAATAGGAAGAGGAATCTTAGTGTACCGCCCAGAGCTAAGTTTTATACATACTTGATTGTGTGTTGTAGCAAAAGCTGTTGCGCTTTTCTTTAGGTTACCAACCAGGTCCTCTTTACCATCCAGAAATAGTGTGCGGGCAGAAAAGAACAGTTCAGCCATCTTTCTGGTATTCCCCATTCGGAACAGTAGCTCCAGTTGTCTCCCAGCATGTTGGAGTCAAACAGCTGGCCGAATAACTAGTTTCCAATAACTGTCAAGTAGCTACTTGTGTCAGATAACTGCTGCACATGTACATTATTGATTGACTACCCATGAGCTTGCACTGGAAGTCTGATGAGTGCTACAGAGTACCAGAGATTCATTGCTTTGGTCATTGGGGCAGGAAATATTTGGAGGATGTGATATATCAAAACCTCTTTGCAGACTGTCTAGACACAGAAAGCTGAGATTGTGTTATGTATGTCTGAATCTCTGTTATTTAGAGGATTAAAAGAAGAAAGCTGTGAACTAAGCAAATAGATCTAGGAAATCAGGGATGTAGACACCATAATCTGCCTGCCTTAATTTGGCCTTGTTTGTCCTCAGAAACATAAGAAGTACCTGCAAACAATAGTCAATAGTCTCCATAATAGTGGTAGCACTAATTAATCTTGCTGTGAATTGAACAAAAGGTCCTCAAGAGCACCTGAAAACCATGCAATATATGGAGGGATGACAAAGTCTGCAAGTCTTGGCCCTGGGTCATGCTTTCCTAGCCCACATATGGGCAACAGCATGAAACATGAGGTGATTTATCTGTTCCCATTATATTTAAGCCTAAAACTACTATAGCAGCATTGAAAAGCTATTCAGAAGTCTTAAGCATTGAATTTTTTTCGTTTCATTTTTCAGGATGCTGACAGTCTCCCTGCTGATAGTTTGATAGATTGGATGTTTTCTGTGACTTTCCTTAGCAGGTTATTCTACCCCTCTCCAGGCCCATTCTTCCCTCCCTTGATTTTTGTCAGATTTAGATCTGTTTCTTTAGCAAGCTACTATAAAAATGTCTTCAAGTCCATTTACAATGTATGCTTAATATCAGCTTCAGAACACTGAGCAGAATGCAAAGTGACTGAACTATTTTGAACAGAGTAAACAACTCTGGATTTTTGAATTCACCAGAATCCTTTTTTATTTCCTCAGTGGAGGATCCCTGTCTTTGAACTGTTTGTGCTGTGCTTTGCCTGAGGATGTGTTTGCATACCAAGGGCTTTGATTTGAATAGATGAATAGCCCTATGTGATTGTGTTTTCCCTCCATTTTCATAATTATAGCAGAAAAAAAAGTGCAAGGACAGTTTTAGCTGAGTAATTTGGCATATTTTCACATTGAGCCTTAGTTCTACTGCATAGTATAGGACATTGCAACTCAAGTAGATGGCAGAAAATGTGCACTGAGAATGATGGGAAGAAAAAGGAACTTTAAAGATGATCTCTTTTGCAACTGTGCAACAGTCAATAACTACAAATTAGTTACAGCTTGAGTGACAGACAAACCAACCTCAGGTGTACTCTAAAAAGGAACTGTAAAAAAAGGCTGCATATTAGTCACTCTGACTGTCATCTTTATATAACAGATTCAAAGAAGTGTGTTCTCAGACCATAGCGATTTTTTTTTTTTTCCTGTCAACACTGTGATACTCAGGATTACATGGCAGTAAGAACAATAGCTGCATGAAACATCTAGTGACCTAAGAGAGCGCTTTTACTTACTGAATTTCAGACTCTTTGTATGCCAATAAAATGCTTTTGCACCTTAAATGGTTATTGAATTTGCATGTGAAATAAAATCTCTACTTGTCAGAGCCTCTTCAAAAGAGGTTGAGTTTTGCTGCTTTTGTGTTGCCCTTCCAGATATGTGTGATGACTAAGGGACATACTACAAACATAAGTAAAAAGAAATCAGTTTTGTCCATCTATTCTCTCTGAATGACTTCAAGTTGAATATGGCAAGAATTTGAGGGAACAGTCAGAAATTTGAGCTTTGATTTCCAAGTATAAATGTAATAAGAGCGGAGAGTGACAGGTCATCTTAAACGTATCTCATCATTTGTCCTAAGTGTCTCTTTTTGGCAAGGCATTGTCTCCTCTCTGTCTGAGCTGCAGGCATTTGTCTTTCATTGCTGAAAGTGGAGTCCTGCATAATAAATTCACCTTCGAAGCACAAAGTTAAATCTGAAACTGATTTGGAAGGTTAGTTGGTTGTAAAGTGATGATTTAAAGGAGGAAATACAGGATGATAAATCTATCAGATTCTCCCTGTTCTATACAGATCTATACAGATTTGAAATTAATTTAACTTTCTAAAGGTTGGGTGTTTGGGTTTTTTTCCCCAGCCCTGGAAAAAACAGCTAAACTATCTCATTTATTTTGTTCAGGAAATGTGGTTATACATTCCAGTTCAATGTCATTTCTCAGCTGCAATTATAGCGTGCTGTTCATATTCAGTTCTGCTTATTTCACACTGAAGTACTGAATAGTCGAAAGGCATTTAGGCTACTGTTTTCAAAAAAGAAAGCTGGGCTGTCAAATTATAAAACAAAATTTTTACATTTTTTTAATCAAGAGAAAATATTCATAGTTGTTTTTCTCGATCGAGAGAATGGTTTTGGAACAGTTAATTGTACAATAAAAATACAATTCAGGCTTTGCAGATTTTTGTATTTTCAGACATACTTTCAAGAACATCAATCAAGAATGTAAATTTGTTCAGTTGTGCTGTACACCTGACTTCTATAGTGAAGTAAACTGAACTCTGGTTTGGACCTGTTCTCCTTCAGAATCTGTATCAAATAATCGTTTTTATGAATGGCAAAGTTTTCAGTGCTTTTTTCAGTGCTCTACTTCTGGGAGAGTTATTAGAGATAAACACAGATCCACTGAGGTCTTCACAAATTCTCTGTCACAAATATTTTCAATTCTGCAGCATTTCACTGTGTGGTGTTTTTGTAACCTGAGGTCTTACTTCTCCCTGATGTTACTCCGCTTTATTTATCTTTGTCTATGTTTACATTAGCAAGTAGCACTGTCCAACAGGAGTGGATTTGTAGAGCAAATCAGTACGCTCCCAGGACACAGTATTTGTATATATTCAGGGAGCTGTTCTTTGAGTTAGCCCTGGCCTTATCCCACGGAACAGGCCCAGTTACAGAATGGGATGCATTAGGTGTATTCAAGGAGTGCACTTTCCAGTGCTGGTTCATTCAAAAGGGATCCTGTTAACGCTCCTTGAGAGGCTTCACAGTGTGAGCCACATCATGGTAAGGGAGGAAGATAAGAAGATTGGCTGCAAAAGCACACTCCTCATCAAAAGTCAAATTATAATGTAGATGCACTATCTGTTTCTCTTCTTTTACTCCAAAAGCTCAAAGTTATAGAAACAAGTTGACATACATTTACATACTCAGTTCGTAGCATGCAGCTAGCAGCTGACAGAAGCTTAGTGCAGTTCTGTTGCTTGATTTGATTCTTCAATTTAATTTGTCAGGGAAAAGTTGTACTTTTTGTCTGCAAGATTTTCAGTGTGAATTTGTCACAGTGTTTGCAGGAGGGACAAACTGAATTAAATAATTGGTGCAAATTTGCTCTAGTGTCTTACCAAGCTCTGACCAAAAAGTACTTTTACAGCTGTCACTGTTAAAAATGGAAATTTATCGAGAATAAGCCCTCGCAAAATCCTGAGAACTGAATTTACTTTCTAATTTAAAAATGAGGAAACATTGCCATGTTGTATTTCAACTTCAAGGGCTATGTTGGTGATACAAGATTGCATTTTGTTCAGAGACCACCGGGAGCCTGTTTATTCTACATGATCAACCTTGCCTACTGCAAATCCTTGAATACCATGACAGCTTAGGTCTAGTTGTCAGGTAGTAGGTAGTGACTCTTTTTAGATCTTCTTATGTCATGCCATAAACCACTGGTAACATGAGATTCTCTTAAGGAACAGGACAGATTACATGTTGCTCTTCTGAAGGCTGGAAAACGGATCTCTTGTGGTGACACCTTCTTGCAACATTTTTCATTCTCATGGATTGGTGGTTTCCAGCAGGACTCTAATTTATGTTAGTTTTTAAATTTTAATTTGTGTATAACTGTAAAGCTCTGGTGCCTCTTAGAGCTGGTAGACAATGTGTTAAAATTTTTAACACATTATTATGATGTTGCTTTGCTATTTAGCAACACTAAGGATCAGAGTTTGACTCTGTGTTTTATGTGCTTTATTATTTTCCTGTCACTTTTACCACCAGTCCATTGATTTGGAATTAATGAGGATTGAGAATACATCTAATGCATACTTTGTAGCAAACTGCTTAAATTACTGCTCAATTAATTTGTTACCCACTGTAAGATTTTACTGTATCAGCTATGTTGTATCTAGTGATTATAAATTTAATGGTTTTGGTAGACTACACTGAAGTTCTCTGAGGAAAATGATGAGAGTGATCTAGAGCAAATGGACCATATTTTTCCTGCTTAATGCAAACCCACAATTTCTGTGTTCCAGCAGGTCGGTTACTCCTTTACTACCATCATGGGCTGGTTTGTGGGGGTGGTGGTGGTTTTCTGTGTGTGTGTAAGGGGAGGGGTTGTATTTTTGCAAATGTTCAGGTGCAATAACATCATATAGTTCTTACTGAGTCCAATATGAAACGCACATGGGCTTTTTTCTAGCTTTTTTCCCTTCTGATACCTTTAAATAAAAATTTGCTTAGTGCTAACAGCTGTCTCCTAAACCGATAATAGGAGCTGAAAATACATAGTGCTAACCTTAATTACATGCTTCAGGCTCTCATCTTTTGCTGCAGCTCTGTCAAATGCAGACTATATTTTGTCTGAGATAGGAATGTTTAATCAGATTGACATGAACAAAGTCAAGCTGAGGAATTTGCTTTACTGAATTTTTTTTGAATGTTTTAGCAAACTCATGTGCAACTTGCCTATCATGTAACTGTAACTAGATAAATGATCTCCGTATTTCTGCAGGGGTGAAACGGTATGCTAGTTAGGTCTTCTGTAGCCAAATGGCTCCCAATAGTTTATAGTTATTTTCAGTTAATAATGGTGTGCCTTAAATGATTTCCTTTACTGATTTCCCTTCCTCTGCCCTCTCCCTTGTTCAAAAAAGCATGCTGCTAAGTTTACTTGGTAGTAGCTATACACAATTTATTATATACTTACTTAAAAATCACCCTTTCTTTTATGTTGCATTTTTGAAACAGCTCTATTAGGATTTGATGGTGAAATGCAGATAAGAGAATAAAGCAGTTATTTTCTCTGAAAACATTAGGGACATGCACAAATCCTATGTTCCTGTATAATCCTATAGATTCAGATTTGGAATAATAACATTTCAAATCATGACATGGCCCTAGTAGGCCAACTGGAAGTGGGAGCCAAGCACTGCTTAGAAGGAGGGGTGTAGAAAACCTATGGGACAGTCAAATAGTCCTCTGCTGTCACAGAGAAGTACACAAAAAAAATCTATATGTATTTGGCAATTTGCATTAGGAAATTGGTTGTGCTGTCTTCCTACTATCCTCTAGAAAGGCTGTTTGAGCCTTACATCGCTGTTCATTAGCAACTGTCTTCAGGTTTTCAGCCTCAGTTTACTCATGCCCACTTTACAAGCTTCTGTTCTTACGTCAGTATTTGTCTCCTATTTTCTTTCATTTCTTTGGGTTTATCTAACCATGTACTTCTAAGGAATAACCATGCTACCTTTCCAAACTTGTTTTGTTGGGTTAAGCAAGCCAGTTTTCTTCCCATCTCTTCTTTCATGACATTGGCAATTTGTTTCTCTGGTCATCCTTGGAGTTTGCCTCCAAATTTATTCTAGTCCAAGTTCTTTTTTTTTTTTTTTTTTTTTTAACGTGGATAATGCGAATCGGATAACATGTTTTAGATGAAGTCTTTCCAATGCAAGGGGTTTTGTAAAAAGGCTTTAATAGCTGTCAGCTTCTATCAAAACACTTCTCCTGATGCATCTTAAAATTTCATTTGCCTTTTTCACAGCTGCATCATGCTGGTGATTTATAGTCAACCTGTGATCAATAAATACAGCCAGGGCTTTTTATCATTTTTAGTTGATGTACTCTCATTCTATATCATGGATTCATGTTAATAGCCCCTTGCCCTTGTTCTATTACACTTCATTCCATTTCAATTACAAGCCTCAAAGCCACCTAATTTTTCCTGGATAATATTCTGTTCCTCCTTTGTACTGATGTCTCCCAACTTCATGCCATCATCCATTTTCATCGTAGCAAGTCTACATTTTGTGCTAAAGCCATTTGATAGAAGCATTATATAAGACTTGGCCATGAGGAGTTCTGCTTTCCTAAATGCCAATACTGAGTTTGCTTATGCATCATCCTTTAGTTAGTTTCTTACTCACTTGTGTAAGCCTTCAGCAATCTGCTCCTGGCGCAGGAGCGGGCTGTCCCCATGTGCTGGAAGAAGAACGGGCAGGGAAGACGACCGGCCTGGCTGAACGGGGAACTCTTGCTGGGACTCAGGAAAAAAAGGAGAGTTTACCACTTGTGGAAGAAGGGGCAGGCAACTCAAGAAGAGTACAGGGATCTCGTTAGGTCGTGCAGAGAGGAAATTAGAAAGGCAAAAGCCCAGCTAGAACGCAATGTGGCCACTGTCGTAAGAGACAACAGAAATGTTTTTACAAATGTATTAATGACAAAAAGAGAGCCAAGGAGAATCTTCATCCTTTATTGGATGTGGGGGGGAACATTGCCACTGAGGACGAGGATAAGGCTGAGGTACTTAATGCCTTCTTTGCCTCAGTCTTTAATAGTCATACCAGTTATCCTCAGGGTATTCAGCTCCCTGAGAAGGAAGACAGGGACAGCGAGC